>NC_068426.1:12603384-12903384 GCF_023373465.1 Oncorhynchus keta | reverse complement strand
AAGATTGTAAATGCCTTGTAATTTACTCCTTCATCGGAGTAAAACAGATTTTTCTCTAAATATAATTTTCTTCTCCACAATTGAATGTAATCTTAGACACGTAGTCACATACACACAATGTCAGTATTTCTCTTTTTGTTTGTTGTGATGGGAAGTTTATGCATTGAGCTTTTTTAATATCTTGGCATAAAAAAAAATAAAAAATGCTATGGACAGTAACCATGTCTTTTAAGTCAAATCTACACTACTTCAATGGTCCGTTAATGGGTCCAGCTCAACTGTAATATATTGGTTTGGAAAGGGGTTATTGACATACTCTAACCACTAGATGGCAACATTTGTTGTGACAGATATCAGCATCTGTTCCACATGGAGAAAACCTGAAAAATCTTGTTTCCCAAGGTGAAGTCAGAAAGCCCTTTAGTTCCAAAAACTGTAATTTTGTTCTTGTGTTTCTGGCTCACTGCAGAGTATGCATTTTGATAACCGTGGATGTGTGCCTTTTTGATAACCGTCGAAGTGTGCCTTTTTGATAACCGTCGAAGTGTGCCTTTTTGATAACCGTCGAAGTGTGCCTTTTTGATAACCGTCAAGTATGCCTTTTTGATAACCGTCGAAGTGTGCCTTTTGATAACCGTCGAAGTGTGCCTTTTTGATAACCGTGGAAGTGTGCCTTTTTGATAACCGTGGAAGTGTGCCTTTTTGATAACCGTGGAAGTGTGCCTTTTTGATAACCGTCGAAGTGTGCCTTTTGATAACCGTCGAAGTGTGCCTTTTTGATAACCGTGGAAGTGTGCCTTTTTGATAACCATGGAAGTGTGCCTTTTTGATAACCGTCGAAGTGTGCCTTTTGATAACCATGGAAGTGTGCCTTTTTGATAACCGTGGAAGTGTGCCTTTTTGATAACCGTAGAAGTGTGCCTTTTTGATAACTATAGAAGTGTGCCTTTTTGATAACCGTGGAAGTGTGCCTTTTGATAACCGTCGAAGTGTGCCTTTTTGATAACTATGGAAGTGTGCCTTTTTGATAACTATGGAAGTGTGCCTTTTTGATAACTATGGAAGTGTGCCTTTTTGATAACCGTGGAAGTGTGCCTTTTGATAACCGTCGAAGTGTGCCTTTTGATAACCGTCGAAGTGTGCCTTTTTGATAACCGTCGAAGTGTGCCTTTTTGATAACCGTCGAAGTGTGCCTTTTTGATAACCGTCGAAGTGTGCCTTTTTGATAACTATGGAAGTGTGCCTTTTTGATAACCGTGGAAGTGTGCCTTTTGATAACCGTCGAAGTGTGCCTTTTTGATAACTATGGAAGTGTGCCTTTTTGATAACCGTGGAAGTGTGCCTTTTGATAACCGTGGAAGTGTGCCTTTTTGATAACTGTAGAAGTGTGCCTTTTTGATAACCGTCGAAGTGTGCCTTTTTGATAACCGTCGAAGTGTGCCTTTTTGATAACCGTCGAAGTGTGCCTTTTTGATAACTATGGAAGTGTGCCTTTTTGATAACCGTGGAAGTGTGCCTTTTTGATAACCGTCGAAGTGTGCCTTTTTGATAACTGTAGAAGTGTGCCTTTTTGATAACCGTGGAAGTGTGCCTTTTTGATAACCGTCGAAGTGTGCCTTTTTGATAACCGTGGAAGTGTGCCTTTTTGATAACCGTGGAAGTGTGCCTTTTTGATAACCGTGGAAGTGTGCCTTTTTGATAACCATGGAAGTGTGCCTTTTTGATAACCATGGAAGTGTGCCTTTTTGATAACCATGGAAGTGTGCCTTTTTGATAACCATGGAAGTGTGCCTTTTTGATAACCATGGAAGTGTGCCTTTTTGATAACCATGGAAGTGTGCCTTTTTGATAACCGTGGAAGTGTGCCTTTTTGATAACCGTGGAAGTGTGCCTTTTTGATAACCATGGAAGTGTGCCTTTTTGATAACCGTGGAAGTGTGCCTTTTTGATAACCATGGAAGTGTGCCTTTTTGATAACCATGGAAGTGTGCCTTTTTGATAACCGTGGAAGTGTGCCTTTTTGCATCTAACTATTACTTACAGTATCTCACAGGAGAAGTTATGTGGATGCCATTGATATCATTGTTTAGCCCTTTAAAGTTATATGACTGTACTTTTGCATGTTTTTGATTCCTGAGAGCACCACTCTGACTGTCTGGCCATTATAAACAAACCATTCCAGCCACACATGGACTTATTAGGTAATGATCCCTGTTCTCTCCCCAGGGTAGGAGGAGGAGTCCAGAACACAGTAGCTGTAAAACATTCAACTACCATCATAATGCATTCCTTAATAACGGAATTAGCCCTGAACATCTAGTGTTTCTACTTATTTAGTGGTTGAAATAGAATTTGAATAAAACATACAATTATTGTTTAAACTTGAAAACACCATAATGTTTTGTGTAAAGGAAGGTTAGAGGAATACAACCAGGACATCCCAGGTCATTTATCTTGCTAGCTTGCCATTATATTTAGTATAAAGGAAAGTTGTATGACAACTCATCAACATCAAGCAATAATAGCAGAGGCTTATACCAGTAGGCCCGGCTTATTGTTGTCTCCACATAGTTCCTTCCATTCTCTGCCACACTTCCATATATATTACATAGACATTATGCCAGCATAACTGGAATGGAATAACTTCTGTAATTACAGTCTAATAAGTATATTAGTACACACAGAGTCAGTATGTTTTCTTTTAAGACAGAATCAAAAGTAATAGCAGCAAATGCTAAGGTCAGAGCAGCAAGTGTACTCTTAGAAAAAAAGGTGCTATCTAGAACCTAAAATAGTTATTAGGCTGTCCTCATAGCAGAACCCTTTGAAGAACCCTTTTTGTCTCCAGGTACAACCATTTTGGTTCAATGTAGAACCCTTTAAACAGAGGGTTCTACATGGAACCCAAAATAGTTTTACCTGGGACCAAAATGGGTTCCCGTATGGGGACAGTTGAAGAACCCTTTTTTCTAAGTGTGTACTGCTTAACACAGTAACTGGTGACAGGAATTACATGAATAGATCAACTCTACCCTTGAGCAAGCTATGTTACAGATCCACTAGCCACCAGGAAATGACTAATTGAAAACAGGAAGCCCCATACATGCCTCAGACATCCATGATCATTTTCCTAATAGCCACAGAGCAAGGCCACTTTACTGCAACCTTTGATTGTATTTTCGTAATAACGGTCTCTGAAATATTTTTACCATTTGTGGTCAGTTCCCATTTCAATAATTGTATTTACTATTCATATAGCAACAGAACATGAAAACAGGGGTGAGAGCTGTTACATTCCTACTACATCACTGTCAGACTGATAAATGACAGACATTACTTCCATCCACTCAGCTGACAGCAGGATCTGCATCATCACGATGATGATGACACCCTAACATAAACCAGATACTTTGAAGAGGGCAAATATTTTCCAGAGTGGTATAACTTCTAACTTAATTTTTAGCACTATGATTGGGTTTCTTGGTATTTATTTGTACTGTTAAATAGGCTATGTGTGTTGATGTCATCAGACATGTCATCAATTAGGCTAGCCTTTGCCTTCTTTGATCTTAAGAGGAGAAGGGCCTCAATCAATAGCCTAATGATGATGGATCAAATTAAAACAATCCATTGTTCACTCTTAGCGGAATCTTAAAGTTACTAGGTACTTATTTTCTATAAACCATGATAAGAGAGATATTCAATGTGATCTTTCAAGTAATACAGCACATTAAAACGGGTGAGAGCTTTTACATTCCTTGTAGAAAGTCCCATGTATTTCTATAAATAGGCCACACACAGCTGCGGGATGTAGGGGTGCTGAGGGTGCTGTAGCACCCCCTAAAAAAATCTCAATTCAATTTAAAAAATGAAGTAGTGCACTAGGCCTTTTAACTAGTCCTGTATTAGCTGACCGATTTAACCACTTGTAGCGTGAGCATGAAAACAAATGTAATGTGGCTTCAACTCAGTTTATGATAGTTAACCTACAGTCTGAGCATAGATAAATTAGACAAGTCCTCTGCTCATTTCAGGTCTTTACCTGGCCTTATGACTCTCAGACACTGATAGTGATGTGTTTGCTGCTTGAGTCAAGATAAATAACATGTTGACTCATGACTTACACATCCGCTGCTGCCTGGCAGAACACTCACTCTGTCTCAGTGAACAAGGTGGGGTTGAGTTAGGAAACTCTTGGCTCTAGCCAGCTGTCTACTTCACTGATCTCTTCCCTGAATACTGTAAAACATTATTAGTGTAGTTCCATATGTTAAGTAATGACGTTCTGAACATAATCAGGCTCAATAAATGTATATAACTCCTAGTCATAACATGCCTTGATTTTTTCATAGCCTGTGATCGATCGTGCATCCTCTCTGTCAATGTTGTTATAATACTATTGCAAAGAGGAAAGGAGAGGTACACAGCTGCTGTGTTCCACGTGTAGGCTGTACCACACTTCTCTGTCCCCAGCTGCCTCTGTCCACCCACCCCTCCCTCTTCTCCTTCCAAAAATATACTCCACACGGCTATGGAAAATCCCTATGCATGGCTACTTCGAATACCCGTTGGGACAGGACATCTCTCTTCATGAAAAATCATGCATCATCTTATTGCCCAATGTGCGTTTGGCCCAAATTGAATCACAAACCGTGTAGATCAGTAAGGAAATTAAAGGATGTTCTTAAAATGTAAATCAAATATTAGGATAAAAGTGTCCAAATAGGCAAGAGCACTTTACAAATGGATACAATGTACACTGCAGAGAACAGTGCCAATAATAGTTTGAGTGAACAATTCAGGACAACGTATTAATTTTGAATATACTTCAGAAAAGTTGGATAAGTGTCATCTGACTCGTTAACGGTCATCATACTGACAGTGGCATCGTACCATGGACGGAATCCAAAGTCTGAAATGTTATTGTTTACTGTTATACGGATAGGCAAAAAGAAGATACAAGACAGGGAATTTTGCATAGTGCCGCGTCATCAATGCTTTGCAACCGCTCCCCTTCTTTATCTGCAGCCTACAGACTCAACAAATGATACCACTTGGAGAGTTTATTGCACTGTCAGTATAACGTAGCCTAAAATGTGTTATGCTGATTTTATCGGACAGTTTTATTTCCCTGGCTGGGCGAAGGACAGCTATTATATACCTGGATGAATTGTCGACACTGTCTTTTAACTCGGGAATGCATATTGTGGACTAGTAGTTGCATTTAGGATATTTGTTTTTCCTTATTCTGACCATGTGGAAGTGTTGAAATGCGCACGACAGTGGATTCGGTTCCGCTTATAAATACTGTATTTAATAATTACGGTAGTTCCGTGCTACATGATTTTTTTTATTCGATGCGTTTAGTTGATGGCGACAGTTTTATGTGACTCAACTCAACTTCTTCACCTGCGGCTGTTCCTTTTGAACACGGCCAGCTTGAAGACAAGGGTTTTACACACCACGAACTGTCATTGAACAACCATCCTGAAAGGAGTTACAAGAGAGTGGAATTTACTTTCTAAAACTTTGTAATACCTCAACCAAGTTATGACTTCGGTTTGGAAAAGATTACAACGCGTTGGCAAGAAAGCTTCAAAATTTCAGTTTGTGGCGTCTTATCAAGAACTTGTGTTGGAATGCACGAAGAAATGGTAGGTTATGTCATTTATTTAGGTTCAACGAACTAATTTTCACAACATCCCATTGACCCACGTTATCTATCTGCTCCCGTGAAGGGCGTTTCTCCTTGTAATATTTCTACTTTAATGTTAGGTTTGCGCAGCCTACCACCATGGACACTGCTTTAGGCATCCTTGTCAAGAACCTATTCCATTTATTTGATCCAAGCCATAACGGACCGTATTCCATTTCCGTACTAGTGACAACAGAGTTACAGGAAGAGCGCAGAATGCGGTTAGTTCGTTGTTTCCTCTGAAACAGTAATATGAATAAGAGAAGCGCGTGAGCTGTCGTCACTAGCTACCACAACCATAAAGTCATAATGATGGATAAACTCTGCCTGTTTCTCCAATTGTTATATGTACAATGTTATTTTAAACCTAACATTTAACCTTAACCACATTGCTACTACCCTTGCCATAAATGACCAATGTTTTTTTTTTACTCTATAGCCAATTTTGTGGCTGTGAAATCGAATTGAGCCTCTACATTTCCGCGTGTATTGTAATTATAGTAGGCTATGAGCACAGGATAAACACTATTTTCACGCCACTTGATACCAACGATACTTTTTTCGTAACAGAACTTACGCAACAGTTCAGGAGAATTAACGTAGCAGGTTAGGAGGCAGAGGTTAAAGGTTAGGAAAATATATAGGGTTTGCAAAAATACTCTCCTAACTTGCTACGAAGATGACTTAGTATCGAAGTGGCTTGAAAAGACTGTGTCCCATAGGCACAGGTCTACTGTAGATGTAATGCACACAATAGGCATCAATACTCCTACCACAAGCCTACCTCATCACTGTCAAGACTGATAAATAACAGACATTACTCAGTTCACTCAGCTGACAGGAGAATCTCTATCATGATGATGATGATGATGATGCCCTGTCATGGCCAGATACTGGGAAACAGGGCAAATGTTTTCAAGAGTGATATCACGTCTAACTTCATTTGTTTCCCTATGATTGGATTTGTTGGTATTTATTTGTACTGTTAATTAGGCTATCTGTGTTGATGTCATCAGACATGTCATCAATTCGGCTAGCCTTTGCCTAGTTTGATCTTAAGAGGAGAAGGGCCTCATAATTAATTCAATTAAAACAATGCTTTCTTCAGTCTTCGCGAAATCCGAAAGTTACTACGTACTTATTTTCTGTCAACCATGATAAGGGAGATCTTTCAATGTGATCTTTCAAGATTGTTCAATGAGTGTCTGAGTTGCACCACAGTAGACTACACAATAATGTCATTTGTAAACAGGCCTGCCAGCCGTGCCATGTCCTTGCGTATTCTGTCATGTTCCAACAGAGCTATAGCATGTGCTATTGTGTACTGTACAGTAGTGTGACTATATCATTCTTTCTTAGCAGATAAGATTTAAACTCGGACTAAAACACATACCATTTGAAATCTGACGCAACGTCCGCACATTGAACCTGGGAGTGTTGAGCCCCATCAGGGTGATGGATCAATTCAAATCACATTTTATTTGCTGCATGTGCCCGAATACAACAGGTCTAGACTTTATCATGAAACGCTTATTTACGAGCCCTTTCCCAGTAATGCAGAGTTAATATGAAAAAACAAAGAAAATATTAACACACAATGTCTTTTGTTTTAGTATGGTCAGGGTGTGAGTTGGGTGACATGTCTATGTTAGTTTGTCTATGATTTTCTATTTCTGTGTTTGGCCTGGTATGGTTCTCAATCAGTGGCAGCTGTCAATCGTTGTCCCTGATTGAGAACCATATTTAGGTAGCCTGTTTTCAATTGTGTTTTGTGGGTGGTTGTTTCCTGTTTAGTGTTTTTGTTTCACCTTTCAGGGCTGTTTGTGTGTCGTGTTTTGTCTAGTGTTGCATATTTCATTAAATAATATGAACACTTACCACGCTGCAACTTGGTCCTCTCCTTCCCCAGACGACAAGCATTACAGGTCCCTCATTAGTTAGGCAGCAGCTACTCTTCCTGGGGTTTATTATGGTTCCCCATTAGTTAGGCAGCAGCTACTCTTCCTGGGGTCCAACAAAATTAAGAATGTTATACAATTTTTTAAAACATTACAATACATTCATTACAGAATTCACAACACTCTAAGTGTGTGCCCTCAGGCCCATACTCCACTACCACATATCTACAACACAAAATCCAATGTATACGTGTGTGTATCAGGTGTGTGTATGCTTGTGTCTCTGCCTATGTATGTGTTGCTTCACAGTGCACCTCCCATAGTCTGTTCTGGACTTGGGGACTGTGAGGAGACCTTTAGTGGCATGTGTTGTGGGGTATGCATGGGTGTCTAAGCTGTGTGCTAGTAGATTAAACAGATAGCTCGGTGCTTTCAACATGTCAATACCTCTCACAAATACAAGTCATCTCTTTTCTACTTTGAGTCAGGAGAGATTGACATACATATTATTCATGTTTGCTCTCTGTGTACATCCAAGGGCCAGCTGTGCTGCCCTGTTCTGAGCCAACTGCAATTGTCCTAAGTCCCTCTTTGTGGTGCCTGACCACACGACTGAACAGTAGTCCAGGTGTGACTAAACTAGAGCCTGTAGGACCTGCCTTGTTGATAGTGCTGTTAAGAAGGTAGAGTAGCACTTTATTATGGACAGACTTTAGTGAATGATTTGTCCCAAATACAATGCTTTTAGTTTTTGAAAACGTTTTTGAAATATTTAGGGCTAACTTATTCTTAACTTATTCCTGAAACTAACTGGAGCTCTTTGTTAATTTCAGTTGCTGTAGCAGCTGACGTGTATAGTGTTGAGTCATCCGCATACAGAGACAAACTGGCATTACTAAAAGCCAGTGGCATGTCATTAAAGCCCTTCTTACATCAGCTGATATCTGATGTAAGATTGAAAAAAAGGTAATCAAATTTCAAATCAAATTTATTTATATAGCCCTTCGTACATCAGCTGATATCTCAAAGTGCTATACAGAAACCCAGCCTAAAACCCCAAACAGCAAGCAATGCAGGTGTAGAAAAACAGTGGCTAGGAAAATCTCCCTAGACAGGCCAAAACCTAGGAAGAAACCTAGAGAGGAACCAGGCTATGTGGGGTGGCCAGTCCTCTTCTGGCTGTGCCAGGTGGAGATTATAACAGAACATGGCCAAGATGTTCAAATGTTCATAAATGACCAGCATGGTCAAATAATAATAATCACAGGCAGAACAGTTGAAACTGGAGCAGCAGCACGGCCAGGTGGACTGGGGACAGCAAGGAGTCATCATGCCTGGTAGTCCTGAGGCATGGTCCTCCGAGAGAGAGAAAGAAAGAGAGAATTAGAGAGAGCATACTTAAATTCACACAGGACACCGGATAGGACAGGAGAAGTACTCCAGATATAACAAACTGACCCTAGCCCCCCGACACATAAACTACTGCAGCATAAATACTGGAGGCTGAGACAGGAGGGGTCAGGAGACACTGTGGCCTCATCCGATGACACCCCCGGACAGGGCCAAACAGGAAGGATATAGCCCCACCCACTTTGCCAAAGCACAGCCCCCACACCACTAGAGGGATATCTTCAACCACCAACTTACCATCCTGAGACAAGGCCGAGTATAGCCCACAAAGATCTCCGCCACGGCACAACCCAAGGGGGGGGCGCCAACCCAGACAGGAAGATCACATCAGTGACTCAACCCACTCAAGTGACGCACCCCTCCAAAGGACGGTATGAAAGAGCCCTAGTACGCCAGTGACTCAGCCCCTGTAATAGGGTTAGAGGCAGAGAATCCCAGTGGAAAGAGGGGAACCGGCCAGGCAGAGACAGCAAGGGCGGTTCGTTGCTCCAGAGCCTTTCCGTTCACCTTCACACTCCTGGGCCAGACTACACTCAATCATATGACCCACTGAAGAGATGAGTCTTCAGTAAAGACTTAAAGGTTGAGACCGAGTTTGCGTCTTTCACATTGTTAGGCAGACCATTCCATAAAAATGTAGCTCTATAGGAGAAAGCCCTGCTTCCAGCTGTTTGCTTAGAAATTCTAGGGACAATTAGGAGGCCTCCATCTTGTGACCGTAGCGTACGTGTAGGTATGTACGGCAGGACCAAATCAGAGAGATAGGTAGGAGCAAGCCCATTTAATGCTTTGTAGGTTAGCAGTAAAACCTTGAAATCAGCCCTTGCCTTGACAGGAAGCCAGTGTAGGGAGGCTAACACTGGAGTAATATGATCCAATTTTTTGGTTCTAGTCAGGATTCTAGCAGCCGTATTTAGCACTAACTGAAGTTTATTTAGTGCTTTGTCCGGGTAGCCGGAAAGTAGAGTATTGCAGTAGTCTAACCTAGAAGTGACAAAAGCATGGATACATTTTTCTGCGTCATTTTTGGACCGAAAGTTTCTGATTTTTGCAATGTTACGTAGATGGAAAAAAGCTGTCCTTGAAACAGTCTTGATATGTTCTTCAAAAGAGAGATCAGGTTCCAGAGTAACGCCGAGGTCCTTCACAGTTTTATTTGAGACGACAGTACAACCATTAAGATTAATTGTCAGATTCAACAGAAGATCTCTTTGTTTCTTGGGACCTAGAACAAGCATCTCTGTTTTGTCCGAGTTTAGAAGTAGAACGTTGGCAGCCATCCACTTCCTTATGTCTGAAACACATGCTTCTAGCGAGGGCAATTTTGGGGCTTCACCATGTTTCATTGAAATGTACAGCTGTGTGTCATCTGCATAGCAGTGAAAGTTAACATTATGTTTTCGAATGACATCCCCAAGAGGTAAAATATATAGTGAAAACAATAGTGGTCCTAAAACGGAACCTCGAGGAACACCGACATTTACAGTTGATTTGTCAGAGGACAAACCATTCACAGAGACAAACAGATATCTTTCTGACAGATAAGATCTAAACCAGGCCAGAACTTGTCCGTGTAGACCAATTTGGGTTTCCAATCTCTCCAAAAGAATGTGGTGATCGATGGTATCAAAAGCAGCACTAAGGTCTAGGAGCACGAGGACAGATGCAGAGCCTCGGTCTGATGCCATTAAAAGGTCATTTACCACATTCACAAGTGCAGTCTCAGTGCTTTTCATTGTGGAGCTAGAGGAGTTAGAGCCCTGTCTATGTTGGTAGATAAGATGAGAGCACCCCTCCAGCTAGGATGGAGTCCATCACTCCTCAGCAGGGCAGGCTTGGTCCTGTTTGTGGGTGAGTCCCAGAAAGAGGGCCAATTATCTACAAATTCTATCTTTTGGGAGGGGCAGAAAACAGTTTTCAACCAGAGGTTGGGTTGTGAGACTCTGCTGTAGAGCTCATCACTCCCCCTAACTGGGAGGGGGCCAGAGAGTATTACTCGATGCCGACACATCTTTCTAGCTGATTTACACGCTGAAGCTATGTTGCGCTTGGTGATCTCTGACTGTTTCATCCTAACATTGTTGGTGCCGACGTGGGTAACAATATCTCTATACTCTCTACACTCGCCAGTTTTAGCTTTAGCCAGCACCATCTTCAGATTAGCCTTAACATCGGTAGCCCTGCCCCCTGGTAAACAGTGTATGATCGCTGGATGATTTGTTTTAAGTCTAATACTGCGGGTAATGGAGTCGCCAATGACTAGAGTTTTCAATTTGTCAGAGCTAATGGTGGGAAGCTTTGGCGTCTCAGACCCCGTAACGGGAGGAGTAGAGACAAGAGAAGGCTCGGCCTCTGACTCCGACTCGTTGCTTAATGGGGAAAACAGGTTGAAAGTTTCTGTCGGCTGAATGAGCGACACCGGTTGAGCATTCCTACAGCATTTCCCTCCAGAAACCGTGAGAAAATTGTCCGGCTGCGGGGACCGTGCGAGGGGATTTATACTAACGTTCCTATCTGTACTTACTGGTGGCACAGACGCTGTTTCATCCTTTCCTACACTGAAATTACCCTTGCCTAACGATTGCCTCTGACTGGCTTGTAGCACAGCTATCCTCGCCGTAAGGCGATCGTTCTCCTGTATATTATGAGTACAGCGACTGCAATTAGAAGGCATCATGTTAATGTTACTACTTAGCTTCGGCTGTTGGAGGTCCTGACAAATCATGTCCAGATAAAGCGTCCGGAGTGAAAAAGTTGAATGGAGAAAAAAAAAGTTGAGGGAAAAACCAAAAATATAAACGGTAATTAAAAAGTAAAAACCGTAAAGTTGTCTTGTAATAAAGTAAGGTTGGCAACAAAACGCACAGCAACATGCAAAGAAGTCTGCAAGTTGTGACCGGAAATGGCGTGAAAACAAAACCCGGTAAATACCAGCATACCGTGCATAGCCGTGCATGGGCCTAGACAGTTGCCCTGGGGAATGCCTGATTTTACCTGGATTATGGAGAGGCTTCCATTAAAGAATACCCTCTGTGTTTTGTTAGACCGGTACCTCTTCATCCACAATATAGCAGGGAGTGTAAAGCCATAACACATACATTTTCCAGCAGCACACTATTTTCGATAGTGTCAAAAGCCGCACTGAATTCTAACAAAACAGCCCCCACAATGTTTTTATCATCGATTTCTCCCAGCCAACCATCAGTCATTTGTGTAAGTGCTGTGCCTGTTGAATGTCCTTCCCTATAAGCGTAAAAGTAAAGGGTAAAAGTGACTAGGCAATCATGATATACACTGCTCAAAAAATAAAGGGAACACTTAAACAACACAATGTAACTCCAAGTCAATCACACTTCTGTGAAATCAAACTGTCCACTTAGGAAGCAACACTGATTGACAATAAATTTCACATGCTGTTGTGCAAATGGAATAGACAACAGGTGGAAATTATAGGCAATTAGCAAGACACCCCCACAGACCACTTCTCAGTTCCTATGCTTCCTGGCTGATGTTTTGGTCACTTTTGAATGCTGGCGGTGCTTTCACTCTAGTGGGAGCATGAGACGGAGTCTACAACCCACACAAGTGGCTCAGGTAGTGCAGCCCATCCAGGATGGCACATCAATGCGAGCTATGGCAAGAAGGTTTGCTGTGTCTGTCAGCGTAGTGTCCAGAGCATATGGAGGCGCTACCAGGAGACAAGCCAGGAGGGCAACAACCCAGCAGCAGGACCGCTGCCTCCGCCTTTGTGCAAGGAGGAGCAGGAGGAGCACTGCCAGAACCCTGCAAAATGACCTCCAGCAGGCCACAAATGTGCATGTGTCTGCTCAAACGGTCAGAAACAGACTCCATGAGGGTGGTATGAAGGCCCAATGTCCACAGGTGGGGGTTGTGCTTACAGCCCAACACCGTGCAGGACGTTTGGCATTTGCCAGAGAACACCAAGATTGTCAAATTCGCCACTGGCGCCCATCTTCACAGATGAAAGCAGGTTCACACTGAGCACATGTGACAGACGTGACAGAGTCTGGAGACGCCGTGGAGAACGTTCTGCTGCCTGCAATATCCTCCAGCATGACCGGTTTGGTGGTGGGTCAGTCATGGTGTGGGGTGGCATTTTTTGGGGGGCCGCACAGCCTTCCATGTGCTCGCCAGAGGTAGCCTGACTGCCATTAGGTACCGAGATGAGATCCTCAGACCCCTTGTGAGACCATATGCTGGTGCGGTTGGCCCTGGGTTCCTCCTAATGCAAGACAATGCTATGTGGCTGGAGTGTGTCAGCAGTTCCTGCAATAGGAAGGAATTGATGCTATGGACTGGCCTGCCCATTCCCCAGACCTGAATCCAATTGAGCACATCTGGGACATCATATCTCGCTCCATCCACCACAGACTGTTGCACCACAGACTGCCCAGGAGTTGGCGGATGCTTTAGTCCAGTCACACACACTACTGAGCCTCATTTTGGCTTTTTTTAAGGACATTACATCAAAGTTGGATCAGCCTATAGTGTGGTTTTCCACTTAAATTTTGAGTGTGACTCCAAATCCAGACCTCCATGGCTTGATAAATTTGATTTCCATTGAATTTTTTAGTGATTTTTTTTGTCAGCACATTCAACTATGTAAAGAAAAAAGTATTTAATAAGAATATTTCATTCATTCAGATCTAGGATGTGTTATTTTAGTGTTCCCTTTATTTTTTTGAGCAGTGTATAATAAAAAGAGTAGCAGCAGAGTATGTGAAGAGTGTGAAAGTGTGTCGATGTGTGTGTGTGTGTGTGTGTGTGTGTGTGTGTGTGTGTGTGTGTGTGTGTGTGTGTGTGTGTGTGTGTGTGTGTGTGTGTGTGTGTGTGTGTGTGTGTGTGTGTGTGTGTGTGTGTGTGTGTGTGTGTGTGTGTGTGTGTGTTGGAGTGTCAGTTTAGTATGTGGGAGTGTGTATGTGTGTATTGGAATGTCAGTGTAGTACAGTTGAAGTTGGAAGTTTACATACACCTTAGCCAAATACATTTAAACTCAGTTTTTCACAATTCCTGACATTCAAACCTAGTAATAATTCCCTGTCTTAGGTCAGTTAGGATCACCACTTTATTTTAAGAATGTGAAATGTCAGAATAATAGCAGAGAGAATGATTTATTTCAGCTTTTATTTCTTTCATCACATTCCCAGTGGGTCAGAAGTTTACACTCAACTACTATTTGATACCATTGCCTTTAAATTGTTTAACTTGGGTCAAAAGTTTCAGGTAGCCTTCCACAATAAGTTGGTGAATTTTGGCCCATTCCTCCTGACAAAGCTGGTGTAACTGAGTTAGGTTTGTAGGCCTCCTTGCTCACACACACTTTTTCAGTTCTGCCCACAAATTCCGGGTATGTCGATATAGTTCTCGTTTTACTGTGGATACAGATACTTTTGTACCTGTTTCCTCCAGCATCTTCACAAGGTTCTTTGCTGTTGTTCTGGGATCGATTTGCACTTTTCGCACCAAAGTACGTTAATCTCTAGGAGACAGAACGCGTCTCCTTCCTGAGCGGTATGATGGCGTGGTCCCATGGTTTTATACTTGCATACTATTGTTTGTACAGATGAACATGGTACCTTCAGGAGTTTGGAAATTGCTCCCAAGGATGAACCAGACTTGTGAAGGTCTACAATGTTTTTCTGAGGTCTTGGCTGATTTCTTTTGATTTTCCCATGATGTCAAGCAAAGAGGCACTGTGTTTGAAGGTAGGCCTTGAAATACATCCACAGGTACACCTCCAATTGACTCAAACTATGTCAAATAGCCTATCAGAAGCTTCTAAAGCGTGACATAATTTTCTGGAATTTTCCAAGATGTTTAAAGGCACAGTCAACTTAGTGTATGTAAACTTCTGACCCATTAGAATTGAGATACCGTGAATTATAAATGAAATAATCTGTCTGTAAACAATTGTTGGAAAAATTACTTGTGTCATGCACAAAGTAGATGTCCTAACTGACTTGCCAAAACTATAGTTTGTCAACAAGAAATTTGTGGAGTGGTTGAAAAATGAGTTTTAATGACTCCAACTTAAGTGTATGTAAATCTCCGACCAGTGAGTGTATGGGTAGAGTCCAGTGAGTGTGTGGGTAGACTTCGGTGAGTGTTCATAGAGCCAGTGCAAGAATATCAGTGAGAAAGAAAAGGGTGTCAATGTAAATTGTCCAGGTTGCCATTTGATGAACTGTTCAGCAGTCTTATGGCTTGGCGCTCAGGTACCGCTTGTAGTCTATTACTTGGGTGGCTGGAGTCTTTGACAATTTTTAGGGCCTTCCTCTGACTCCTGGTATAAAGGTCCTGGATGGCAAGGAGTTCGGCCCCAGTGATGTCCTGGGCCGTACATACTACCCCCTTGCGGTCAGATGCCAAGTAGTTGCCATACAAAACGTTGATGCAGAAAGTCGAGATGCTCTCAATGGTGCAGCTGTCAAAGCCACGGGAAGTAGGGATGCTGAGGGATGCAGCACCCCCTGAAAAATCAGAATAATTTCAAAAATATTTAAAGAAACATTTTTGAATATAAAAAAAGTGCCCTGGGCCTTTAATAGTCCTGTATTAGCGGGCCGGTATAGCCGTCTGCAGCGCGAGGATATGAGTGACCATGAGGATTTTGAGGATCTGAGTGACCATGACAAATATCTTCAGCCTTCTGAAAAGGCATTGTCGTGCCTTTACAACTGTGTTGGTGTGTTTGGACCATGATAGATCCTCAGTGATGTGAACAAAGAAGAACTTGAAGCTCTCCAGTTGAACTGGGTATCACTTATAATAACACAAACATGAAGAGTGATCACACTGTCCATCTCGTGTTTAGTAATAAGCTATTCTAACATGAGAACCAATGAGGGGGAGTTTTTTGTTGTTGAGAAAGCCTTACTACTGGTTGCAGCTGTCAGGGTCGAAGTCTTCAGTCTCAACAAATGATCAGTCTTGCCTCTGGTTGAGTTTATGACAGCTGGAGCATGACAAAGTGGCCTGATTTTGGTGTGAGTCATATTGGCCACTGGTAACTCAGGAAGGAGTATGGGTGTGCTTTCTCCTGTTGTAATGGGTTTGCCTGTCCCAGTATGTCAGTCTATTTCTGTGCCCTATGATACCACAATGTTTTAAAAACAACCCCCTCCCCACCCAAACATGCCGTTTGGCTCCCTTCTGCCCTGTTGCTCTAACAATCCGAGACAGAACTGAATTTTCCCCTGCTTTCTATGTTCTCCTATACAGGCTGTATTAGCTCAATGACTCTCTATGTCAGCAAGGAATCCCTTGCACTAGAGGAACTTCAATTCAATTTAGACAGATCCTACAATAGTAATATATTAAACAGGGCCTGCATTTCACGTGCATTACAATTTACAAGCAATATTAGTGAGCAGACAGCTCAACTGTATTCCAGAATAACATGATATAGTTGTAATAAAGTGGGAGGGTCTTGTTAAAACATAAACAATCAGGATGGGAGAGTCTTCAGACTGTAGATTAAAAGTGATTGAGCAATATGGGTCCTTCCTCTTGTGAGGTACCCCACCCCAGAGGCCTCAAGAAAGCAGTGCCATTGGCCTTAATGCAGCTTCCTTCCATTATTCCTGTGTTGCAGAAGCCCGAGCTTCTCCATCTAACAAACACAAGAGGCAAACCAAGGGTTGGAAACTTCTCCCAGTCAGTGGAGACCGAGCAACACTTGTATAATATTACACATTGAGGACCAAAAGAATAGCAATATATCTGACAAACAGTCAAACATTTGTGTAGGCCTATGACATATTTCATGAATGCATTATGTAATGTAAAATAGATTGAGATTTACTTTAGACACACACACACAGACACACACACACACACACACAGACACACATACACACACACACACACACAGACACACACACACACATGCTGTGTCTCTTCCAGCCTTTGGGTTGTGTGTATTGGGTTCCAGCTGATTGTCTGCTATCCACCCTCTTCGTCATCTGTTGTGGAATAGAACATCTGTTAGGGCATGATTCCCTTGCGTTGTTCAGTTTGTGTAAAACAAACTGTTTCTTTGGAGTTAAACCACCAGGGATGACACTGACTGGGGAAGCAGTCCCGTTCTTCTCAGAAAATTGTTTCATAACAAATAACAGAGAACTTGTGTGTTGGTGTTTGTATTAGTGTTTTTGTGGAAATTATTACATTGAAACGGCAAAGAAGATAACTTATGCTGAATTATGTAAGGACTAAAATAATCTACAAAACAATTTATTACATTTCTCACTGTTTCTTGTCTCATTGTCCCTTTTTGTTTGATTTTAGGCAACCAGATAAAGTCAGGGTGGTTTGGACCAGAAGAAATAGGCGTATGTGCTCTAAGGTAAATACTCACCCAGTTTTACTTACCTCAAATCAGCACATCTCTTATCCCACCAGGATGGCAGGGATGCATTTCCATAATTTGTATCATGTTTTGATGTAGTCTTGTTGTCTTGATCTCTCTCTTTAGCTTCATGGATGGCAGCCGGGCATCAAGAACCCCTACAGGGGGATGGTGGTTTGGCCCGTACCTGAAAACGTGGATATCTCCCTCACACTCTTCAGGGTAAATATCATCCCATGGGTATTCATGAGTACACTGCACCATAGATATTTGCTTCTGTGATAAATAATCTTTAGACATTTCTAATGTAAGTTGACAACGTACAACAACATGTGTCCTTTTCCCCTGTCATTTCCATCTCTGTACTTACCCACTAGGATCCCCATTCTGATGTGTTTGAAGACAAAGACTGGACATTTGTCATTGAGAGTGTGAGTGTACTTTCTGCCTCTATCTAATACAATATCTCATAGCATTGAAATATAGAAGTTATTTAAAGATCATCTAATGGTACCACTAAAGCCCACTGATGAATGTATCCCTGCTGCTTGCCTTGCAGGAGACAAAGGGTCAACGTAAGGTCTTGGCTGCAGTGGACGTGAATATGAAGAAGTTTGCCAGTGCCACTCCCACTCAGCAAGACCTGACATTGAAGCTGAAGCCCCTGTCTGTCAAGGTGCTGGAGGCCACTCTGAAGCTCTCCCTGTCCTGTGTGTTTCTCAGAGAGGGGAAAGCCACGTGAGTCCATCCCATAATATCCCACTAATGATAGATTCATAATTACCACTACAGTAATAACATCAGTAATGACTTCATTATGTATTTTAGATGACAATGCTGTGTTACTCTCCCACAGTGACGAGGACATGCAGAGCCTGGCCAGTCTGATGAGTGTCAAACCCACAGACATCGGTAACCTTGATGACTTCAACGAGAGTGATGAGGAGGAAGACAGGAGGTCTAGTGCTGGAGCTAGCATTAGCAAAGCTGCCGCAGGTACACTTCAATTATACACTCATACATACATTGTCAGATAAAACCTTACCTTCTTTGATGCTTTCTGTTGTTCATCTCTCTATTTGATGCTTTCCTTTCTCTCCAATAAATAATGGCATCCCCACTCTATCGCTTCATTTTTTAAAAGTCTATCTCCTATCCCTTCTTTTTAATTCTCATTGCTTTCTTTCACCACTTTCTCTGCCAGCTCTTCTCCCTCCTGCTTGCCCGGTGCCTCCCCCGGGAAGGAGGCCTGCACCACTAAAGAAACCCCCTGTCATAGGTACCCTGCCTCTCTTCCCCTTGTTCTGTTCTTCATCTTGTTCTGGCCTAGAGCTGATGGATGCACCAGTTCCACCAGTTCTATCAGTTCCATTAGTTCCATCAGTTCCACCAGTTCCACCAGTTCCACCAGTTCCAACAGTTCCACCAGTTCCATTAGTTCCCCCAGTTCCACCAGTTCCATTAGTTCCACCAGTTCCCCCAGTTCCATTAGTTCCATCAGTTCCACCAGTTCCATCAGTTCCCTCAGTTCCACCAGTTCCATCAGTTCCCTCAGTTCCACCAGTTCCATCAGTTCCCTCAGTTCCACCAGTTCCCTCAGTTCCACCAGTTCCATCAGTTCCCTCAGTTACACCAGTTCCCTCAGTTCCACCAGTTCTATCAGTTCCACCAGTTCCATCAGTTCCCTCAGTTCCACCAGTTCCCTCAGTTCCACCAGTTCCATCAGTTCCCTCAGTTACACCAGTTCCCTCAGTTCCACCAGTTCCATCAGTTCCCTCAGTTACACCAGTTCCCTCAGTTACACCAGTTCTATCAGTTCCACCAGTTCCATCAGTTCTATCAGCCTCTGTGCCATTAGTATCCTTAGGAGCCCCAGTTTCCTCAGTGCCAGTCTTTACCCACTATCAACCACTGCTCAAAATCTTCCGTCCCAGCTGCGGCTCAGGTACCTCCAGCCAGGCAGATAGACTGAATGATGCTGCCTTGACAAGTGATTACTGAAGCTTCACTTCTTTTTCAATCTGCATGATGGTACTCCCTGATTTACCTATGAATTGCTTTGAATTATTTTCAACATAAGTATCCCCCAGCAAGAGCATGCTGTAGGTTTGTCTGGCCTGTCTAATGAGAGTGATTTTGAGCAACATAGAAATGAATAGTAGCATCAACCAGGGGCACTTTTGAACCTGTTTGCTTTCGTTTAAGACTTCCAGTGTTACTGTAAGATAACAGAAATGTCCTCTGCATTATTAACAGGAAATTGTGGTTTAGAAAAAGTCAAAGTAACATCAGTGCACGTCTTAAGGCTTGCCTTGTAGTATCCCTCTTTCTACCAGGTCATCGCTCTCACTCATTGGTTTCTGCTATTTATCTTCCCTCTTTCTACCAGGTCATCGCTCTCACTCATTGGTTTCTGCTATTTATCTTCCCTCTTTCCACCAGGTCATCGCTCTCACTCATTGGTTTCTGCTATTTATCTTCCCTCTTTCCACCAGGTCATCGCTCTCACTCATTGGTTTCTGCTATTTATCTTCCCTCTTTCTACCAGGTCATCGCTCTCACTCATTGGTTTCTGCTATTTATCTTCCCTCTTTCCACCAGGTCATCGCTCTCACTCATTGGTTTCTGCTATTTATCTTCCCTCTTTCCACCAGGTCATCGCTCTCACTCATTGGTTTCTGCTATTTATCTTCCCTCTTTCCACCAGGTCATCGCTCTCACTCATTGGTTTCTGCTATTTATCTTCCCTCTTTCCACCAGGTCATCGCTCTCACTCATTGGTTTCTGCTATTTATCTTCCCTCTTTCTACCAGGTCATCGCTCTCACTCATTGGTTTCTGCTATTTATCTTCCCTCTTTCTACCAGGTCATCGCTCTCACTCATTGGTTTCTGCTATTTATCTTCCCTCTTTCCACCAGGTCATCGCTCTCACTCATTGGTTTCTGCTATTTATCTTCCCTCTTTCCACCAGGTCATCCTCTCACTCATTGGTTTCTACTATTTATCTTCCCACTTTCCACCAGGTCATCGCTCTCACTCATTGGTTTCTACTATTTATCTTCCCTCTTTCCACCAGGTCATTCGCTCTCACTCATTGGTTTCTGCTATTTATCTTCCCTCTTTCTACCAGGTCATCGCTCTCACTCATTGGTTTCTGCTATTTATCTTCCCTCTTTCTACCAGGTCATCGCTCTCACTCATTGGTTTCTGCTATTTATCTTCTCTCTTTCCACCAGGTCATCGCTCTCACTCATTGGTTTCTGCTATTTATCTTCTCTCTTTCTACCAGGTCATCGCTCTCACTCATTGGTTTCTGCTATTTATCTTCCCTCTTTCCACCAGGTCATCGCTCTCACTCATTGGTTTCTGCTATTTATCTTCCCTCTTTCCACCAGGTCATCGCTCTCACTCATTGGTTTCTGCTATTTATCTTCCCTCTTTCCACCAGGTCATCGCTCTCACTCATTGGTTTCTGCTATTTATCTTCCCTCTTTCCACCAGGTCATCGCTCACTCATTGGTTTCTGCTATTTATCTTCCCTCTTTCTACCAGGTCATCGCTCTCACTCATTGGTTTCTGCTATTTATCTTCCCTTTCCACCAGGTCATCGCTCTCACTCATTGGTTTCTGCTATTTATCTTCCCTCTTTCCACCAGGTCATCGCTCTCACTCATTGGTTTCTGCTATTTATCTTCCCTCTTTCCACCAGGTCATCGCTCTCACTCATTGGTTTCTGCTATTTATCTTCCCTCTTTCTACCAGGTCATCGCTCTCACTCATTGGTTTCTGCTATTTATCTTCCCTCTTTCCACCAGGTCATCGCTCTCACTCATTGGTTTCTGCTATTTATCTTCCCTCTTTCTACCAGGTCATCGCTCTCACTCATTGGTTTCTGCTATTTATCTTCCCTCTTTCTACCAGGTCATCGCTCTCACTCATTGGTTTCTGCTATTTATCTTCCCTCTTTCCACCAGGTCATCGCTCTCACTCATTGGTTTCTGCTATTTATCTTCCCTCTTTCCACCAGGTCATCGCTCTCACTCATTGGTTTCTGCTATTTATCTTCCCTCTTTCCACCAGGTCATCGCTCTCACTCATTGGTTTCTGCTATTTATCTTCCCTCTTTCCACCAGGTCATCGCTCTCACTCATTGGTTTCTGCTATTTATCTTCCCTCTTTCCACCAGGTCATCGCTCTCACTCATTGGTTTCTGCTATTTATCTTTCCTCTTTCTACCAGGTCATTCCCTCTTGGTTTCTACTATTTATCTTCCCTCTTTCCACCAGGTCATCGCTCTCACTCATTGGTTTCTGCTATTTATCTTCCCTCTTTCTACCAGGTCATCGCTCTCACTCATTGGTTTCTGCTATTTATCTTCCCTCTTTCCACCAGGTCATCGCTCTCACTCATTGGTTTCTGCTATTTATCTTCCCTCTTTCTACCAGGTCATCGCTGGTTTCTATTTATCTTCTCTCTTTCTACCAGGTCATCGCTCTCACTCATTGGTTTCTGCTATTTATCTTCCCTCTTTCTACCAGGTCATCGCTCTCACTCATTGGTTTCTGCTATTTATCTTCCCTCTTTCCACCAGGTCATCGCTCTCACTCATTGGTTTCTGCTATTTATCTTCCCTCTTTCCACCAGGTCATCGCTCTCACTCATTGGTTTCTGCTATTTATCTTCCCTCTTTCCACCAGGTCATCGCTCTCACTCATTGGTTTCTGCTATTTATCTTCCCTCTTTCTACCAGGTCATCGCTCTCACTCATTGGTTTCTGCTATTTATCTTCCCTCTTTCCACCAGGTCATCGCTCTCACTCATTGGTTTCTGCTATTTATCTTCCCTCTTTCCACCAGGTCATCGCTCTCACTCATTGGTTTCTGCTATTTATCTTCCCTCTTTCTACCAGGTCATCGCTCTCACTCATTGGTTTCTGCTATTTATCTTCCCTCTTTCTACCAGGTCATCGCTCTCACTCATTGGTTTCTGCTATTTATCTTCCCTCTCTCCTTTCCTTGTTGCTGCTAGTACCTGGGTCTTTTTTCAGTAGTCTCCCAGGGGCTCTGAGTGGCCCTGCAGTGGACTTGAAGCCTCGGGGTGTTAGCATCTCTCAACCCCCCTCCGACCCACAGAGAGGTACCAGACACATGGCAGTTCATAGGTCAAAGGCCACCTACTTTATCACATTAGCCATTATATGTCTTTAAGTTTGACTCATAGAGGTTTGACTGTCTCATGCTGTAGTTTTTCTTACACTACACTACCCCACACCCCCCTCTTCCTCTACTGCAGCTCGCTCAAATGTCTTCAGACCTCAGATTGTATCAACTTATCAGCGTCCCTCCTCCCCCTCTATCTTTTCCACTGCTGCTTCTCCTCAAGATAAAAACACTTTGACTGCCCTATCCCAGCCAGACCCACCGCTCCCGAAACCCCAGCTCCCAAACCCTGAGCCAGGTAGCCAAAGCTGATAACTTGGTGTTACTTCTGTAATTATAGCTTGTGTAGCTTGTTTCTATTCGGTTGTATTATATTGGAGCGTGAGACAAGCTGACTTGCTGCTATGTCTTCACTCTTAATTCTCGTTGCTGAACTAATTATATAATTTTTCTCTTCTCCCTTCCTTTGTTTACCTACTATCTTTGACTTACAATTCTGTTTCTCTTTCTCTTTCTCGCTCCCTCTTTCTCGCCCCCCTCTCTCTCTCTCTCTCTCTCTCTCTCTCTCTCTCATCCCACCCCCACTCTCTCTCTGTCGATCCCCTTCATCACCTCTCTTCTCTCAGTCCGGCAGAGGGAGTGGGGGAGGCCAAGGCCTGTGTCAGGCCCCTCTGGCCTGTCCCCCTCCTATTTCTCTCCCTCTCCCAGAGATGCCATGGCCCCTGTCCCCACTGTACCCCTGTTGACTAGACTAGACCTGGATGCCCTGTGTAACCCTCACTCTCCTCCCCTTTCCATCCCCTTCCCTAAGTCCTCACCTCCTGTCAAATGTCTTTTCTCTCACAACCCTCCAACTCCTCACCCTAACACCCACCATAAACTTGCCCTAGTTGTTGCCCCTCTCTCTCACCCTCTACCCAAGCCTGTCCCTCTGCTTCCTGCTACTGTCCCTGCCTCAGCTGTTCTCACTGTCTCCCAGTCAGGTACTGAACTAACAGGTCTCACAGCATGGGAGGGCAACTAGCTCCAAGACGTCAGCCTAGTTTCATCAATAGAACCATTCTGGACAGTTTGTCCCTTGCCCGACACTACCTGTTGGCAAAGCACTGAGACAACCACAATATTCCACGGCCAAATGTAGCTTTAACGAAAATTCATGTCAATGCCTGTGAGCAGTGCTGAAGGCACAGTACCAATGAAGTGGTGTACTTAGCTAAGAATATATTCTGCACAAAGTACCTGTTGTCTGTAGACAGAATGGCACATTCTGTTGCATATGTAATGGAGTAGAACGTTCTGTTACTGCTGCCAGTAAAATATCAGTTCCAACAACACTTACATACTGTATAAATCATGTTATGCACTGTTGAGTGCCGTAATTGTACACACTGAAATAACATAATATTGTGCGTTATCACCATGACATGATGTGTGTATGTGTGTGTGTTTTACAGAGATACAGAGGGGGTTGAAGACTCTCACAGAAGAGGACTACCACAGTCCTACTCTTGGTGAGACATTCTGCCATGTTCTCACTATATTTATACAATCAGTCTAATGTGCAAACTGTACTAACCCCCGATCACACCCCCTCGGGCCTTATTGCTTAATTATAGGATAATCTATATGTTTTCCTCCCTGATTGCTCTAGGTCCGAAACTGTCAGAGCAGCAGACGGTGTCTGTCTCCAGTGAGACCGTTCCCCTGGCTCTGAGAGGGGACGAGTCTCCTCACTCCCCCAGGACCGTCTCCAGTGAGACCGTTCCCCTGGCTCTGAGAGGGGACGAGTCTCCTCACTCCCCCAGGACCGTCTCCAGTGAGACCGTTCCCCTGGCTCTGAGAGGGGACGAGTCTCCTCACTCCCCCAGGACCGTCTCCAGTGAGACCGTTCCCCTGGCTCTGAGAGGGGACGAGTCTCCTCACTCCCCCAGGACTGTTGGCGCCATCAGGATCACGAACCAACAAGCCTCTGCTGAGAAAGCTGCGGGGTTGAAAGATGCCAGTACTATTAAAGGGTGAGTTCCTAGTGATGGTACACCGTACGTACAGCCACTTCACAGCTTGGACCTCACACGTTGGTTTTTAAATGGAGTTGTTGCTGTCTTGTTGATGTGTGATGTAGTAGGCAGTGGTATTCAAAGTCGGGGGTCTAGTGGGGTCACTGGGGAACTGCAGCGGCGTCGGCAAAATTAACAAAAAGTAAGAGTACAGATTATTGTATGGGACAATATCCAAACGTTTTGAGAAAGATTATTTGAAAAATAATAATGAATTGAAAGTTATTTGTTGGTGTAAAAATGGCCTTTTTCGTCTCTATTGATTGCTATAATTTTTTGCCTAACCATGAAATGGATGCCAATGGATACAAAACTTTTATGGAGTGAAAGGAACCATTGCCATGATTTCAGCTTTACAGCAATAGTGCAGAGACACGCTGTAATCTGACCTCCTGCTTGATGGATCCCTGTTGATTCATAAAGGGCAGAAATAGGCCTATGTATGGCCTCAAACAGGGAGGATGGGTAAAGAGTGGCATGTATGTCTCTAGTGTCTGGTATTTATACCCATAATTACTCACCCCCTCCCCTTTGTCTTGTTACACCTACTTTCATTTCACCTTCTATAAAGCACAACCCTCCCTAACACTACTGGTTCATGACCCTGCCAATGTGTGTGACCTGCCTGCTGTGTTCCCCCGCAACCTCCCTGCTCTCAACGTCTGAGCTCTGACACCAAGTATCTTTATTCCTCAGTTCTGGGCAAGATGGCGACCCAGCAACTGGTGTTCCTGGTCCTATTCACACAGAAGTCTCAGCAGAGCTTATTCCAGCGCTCCCTCCTCCATGGCCTTTCTCTAGCCCAGAGACAGAAGCACCAGAGAGCACTACCCATAAAGAGCCTTCCACCAACATCCGGGGAGCTTTTAGTGCTGATAGCATGCCATTGGCTGAAAAGAAGCCTGACTTTAAACAGAAATCCAATGAGACCAAAGAAGTGCCTTCTCAACCTGCCAAACCAGAGGACAACTCTGCCTCAACCCCGGGTGAAAAACCTTTTAGTGCAGACAAGCCGCCATTGGCTGAGCTCGACCTTGATGACATAATCATAGAGACGCCTGATCCGTCAGTCATGGCCGGTAACTTATTTTTGGAGGACAATGCAGATGAAGAAACATCAAAAGTGGGCGCAGTAAAGAGGTCACCATTCAGCCCCTTGATGACTGGAAGGGATCAACAGGATGGAGGGTAAGTGTGACATTTCGTAGACAAGCACACACTAACACTGTGCTGCAGTTTCATCCTTTTTCCTCATCCTCATGTGATGATGTATAATAACATGTCATCCTTACAAGCCTAAACACTATACTGGGCTATTTTACAGAAACTATTTGTGTGTTTATTGAAAGCTCCTCTTTGTTTCTCCTTAACACAAAAAAATATGTTTACCATTGCAATTGTACTCACACACGTGCACATATATACACACACACACACACACACACACACACACACACACACACACACACACACACACACACACACACACACACACACACACACACACACACACACACACACACACACACACACACACACACACACACACACACACACACACACACACACACACACACACACACACGCGCATTCACACATACACGCGCGCACTTCTGAGAATAATATCTCCATTGATGCTCAGACCCTTAACATCAATGTCCCTTTCCACAGTGTTGAACGGACAGCTGATCCAGAGTCAACTGGAGTGCCAACATCAATGGAGCTCCACGTAGAGCACGGCCCAGTTGACACAAAGACACTTCCAGAGATTGGAAACATCACGTGTGCAGCTGAGAAGCACGCCAAAGGCCTAGAGCAGCCCGTTGATAAGAAGCACGGGAAACAGAGCCCAGTGCCTCATTCACCTTGTTTATATGACCTCAACAGGTCAGATGAAGACAAGGAAATTTTGAAAAACATGGCTGCTCTGAAGGCAGGTCCTCCCAGCAAAGACAAGGAAATGAAAATGCCAATCAAAGCGAAAAGGCCATCATGGACTGAGGAGGTTATGGGCTCCAAAGAGAATGATAAGAAACAGATGTACCATCAACCCCGGGATGAGAAGGCCTCATTATCACAAGCTGATGAGCACAAATCAGCCACTCTAGAAGTTCAAGTGAACAAGAGTGTAGAGGAGTCACATAGTTCTGAATGGAACGCAGCGAAAGAGGAAGCAGGCTTTTTGGAAGAACACAGAATAGATGCTAACTGTGTTCTGAAAGAGCGGTAAGTGAGAGTACATCTTATTAGCATTTTCCTCTCTACGAAATGTCCTTTAACCTTGTCAACCTTTCTATTGTCTAACTCTCATTTCCTCTGTCACACTCCATGTCCTGTTCCATGTCACCTTCAGTCTCTCTTTCAGTTCTTCTGACCATGTGTCATCAAAAGCAGAAACGCTTCCCTTGTCAGGCAGTGTCAGTGTAGATAAAACCATAGAAGTAGATGTACTATCAAACAGTAGTTATTCCATTTCTATGGGTAAAACCATGGATGCTACTCCAGTAAGCCTAGAGACACCCAAAATGCCTGAAGTCCTTGAACCTATGATCCAATTGAGATTCACATTATACACCATAGCTGAGGATGCAATGGAGAATGTAGAACTGCCAGAGAAGACAGACCCACAGCCTCAGCCTCCAACAGTGGCCCTGGAGCAGCCAGAGGTTCCACTCTGGAAGGCCCTAGAGGAGAAAGCTAATGATCAGGAACCAGAGCAGGACTCTGGAGAAGTGATGATTAAATATGAAGTCCTCAGGGAGGAACAGGGGGAAGTAGATGAGAACATGTTAGTGCCAGATGTAAAATCACTGGACGACAGGGTAAGTGTGGAAGGAAGGGAGGCATCTCTGTAACACTGAGAGTAATTGATGACTTCAGGGATACCCCAGTTCAAGTTTACCATATATGTGTGAATTATGGTCTGGTGGTAATCCTTGGCAATAGTTCAAATGTAAGACAATGCCTGGCCCTGTCCTACAGTTATTTTGAGTGTCTGATCTGTAAGTATTCACTGTGTCATAATACTGATGTCCTTCACATATGTTTGCCCTCTCAGCTCAGACAACGATGTTAAACCAGAAGCTGCTATTATCAGAGTTGAGGGTGACAAGCAAATCATCTCAGATGAATCAGAGCTGCTCCAGATGCCAGCTTCCCCAGAGCCCACTACACAGCTTTCAGCTACCCCAGAGCCCACTTCACAGTCTTCAGCTACCCCAGAGCCCACTGCCCAGTCTTCTGCTACCCCAGAGCCCACTACCCAGTCTTCAGCTACCCCAGAGCCCACTACACAGTCTTCTGCTACCCCAGAGCCCACTGCCCAGTCTTCTGCTTCCCCAGAGCCCACTACCCAGTCTTCTGCTACCCCAGAGCCCACTACACAGTCTTCAGCTACCCCAGAGCCCACTACCCAGTCTTCTGCTACCCCAGAGCCCACTACCCAGTCTTCTTCTACCCCAGAGCGCACTACCCAGTCTTCTGCTACCCCAGAGCCCACTACCCAGTATTCTGCTACCCCAGAGCCCACTACCCAGTTTTCTGCTACCCCAGAGCCCACTGCCCAGTCTTCTGCTACCCCAGAGCCCACTACCCAGTCTTCTTCTACCCCAGAGCCCACACTGACCCAGTCTTCTGCTACCCCAGAGCCCACTACCCAGTCTTCTGCTACCCCAGAGCCTACTGCCCAGTCTTCAGCTACCCCAGAGCCCACTACCCAGTCTTCTGCTACCCCAGAGCGCACTACCCAGTCTTCTGCTACCCCAGAGCCCACTGCCCAGTCTTCTGGTACCCCAGAGCGCACTACCCAGTCTTCTTCTACCCCAGAGCCCACACTAACCCAGTCTTCTGCTACCCCAGAGCCAACTACCCAGTCTTCTGCTACCCCAGAGCCCACTACCCAGTCTTCTGCTACCCCAGAGCCCACTACACAGTCTTCAGCTTCCCCACAGCCCACTACACAGTCTTCTGCTACCCCAGAGCCCACTATACAGTCTTCTGCTACCCCAGAGCCCACTACCCAGTCTTCTGCTACCCCAGAGCCCACTACCCAGTCTTCTTCTACCCCAGAGCTCACTACCCAGTCTTCTGCTACGCCCAGAGCCCACTACCCAGTCTTCTGCTACCCCAGAGCCCACTACCCAGTTTTCTGCTACCCCAGAGCCCACTGCCCAGTCTTCTGCTACCCCAGAGCCCACTACCCAGTCTTCTTCTACCCCAGAGCCCACACTGACCCAGTCTTCTGCTACCCCAGAGCCCACTACCCAGTCTTCTGCTACCCCAGAGCCCACTACCCAGTCTTCTGCTACCCCAGAGCCCACTGCCCAGTCTTCAGCTACCCCAGAGCCCACTACCCAGTCTTCCCCCCAGAGCGCACTACCCAGTCTTCTGACCCCAGAGCCCACTACCCAGTCTTCTGCTACCCCAGAGCCCACTGCCCAGTCTTCTGCTACCCCAGAGCCCACTACCCAGTCTTCTTCTACCCCAGAGCCCACACTAACCCAGTCTTCTGCTACCCCAGAGCCCACTAACCAGTCTTCTGCTACCCCAGAGCCCACTACCCAGTCTTCTGCTACCCCAGAGCCCACTACACAGTCTTCAGCTTCCCCACAGCCCACTACACAGTCTTCTGCTACCCCAGAGCCCACTATACAGTCTTCTGCTACCCCAGAGCCCACTACCCAGTCTTCTGCTACCCCAGAGCCCACTACCCAGTCTTCTTCTACCCCAGAGCGCACTACCCAGTCTTCTGCTACCCCAGAGCCCACTACCCAGTCTTCTGCTACCCCAGAGCCCACTCCCAGTTTTCTGCTACCCCAGAGCCCACTGCCCAGTCTTCTGCTACCCCAGAGCCCACTACCCAGTCTTCTTCTACCCCAGAGCCCACACTGACCCAGTCTTCTGCTACCCCAGAGCCCACTACCCAGTCTTCTGCTACCCCAGTCTTCAGCTACCCCAGAGCCCACTACCCACTAGTCTTCTGCTACCCCAGAGCCCACTGCCCAGTCTTCTGGTACCCCAGAGCCCACTACCCAGTCTTCTTCTCTACCCCAGAGCCCACACTAACCCAGTCTTCTGCTACCCCAGAGCCCACTACCCAGTCTTCTGCTACCCCAGAGCCCACTACCCAGTCTTCTGCTACCCCAGAGCCCCAGAGCTTCCCCACTACACAGTCAGAGCCCACTCAGTCTTCTGCTACCCCAGAGCCCACTACCCAGTCTTCTGCTACCCCAGAGCCCACTACCCAGTCTTCTTCTACCCCAGAGCTCACTACCCAGTCTTCTGCTACGCCAGAGCCCACTACCCAGTCTTCTGCTACCCCAGAGCCCACTACCCAGTTTTCTGCTACCCCAGAGCCCACTGCCCAGTCTTCTGCTACCCCAGAGCCCACTACCCAGTCTTCTTCTACCCCAGAGCCCACGACCCAGTCTTCTGCTACCCCAGAGCCCACTACCCAGTCTTCTGCTACCCCAGAGCCCACTACCCAGTCTTCTGCTACCCCAGAGCCCACTGCCCAGTCTTCAGCTACCCCAGAGCCCACTACCCAGTCTTCTTCTACCCCAGAGCGCACTACCCAGTCTTCTGATACCCCAGAGCCCACTACCCAGTCTTCTGCTACCCCAGAGCCCACTGCCCAGTCTTCTGCTACCCCAGAGCCCACTACCCAGTCTTCTTCTACCCCAGAGCCCACTCTAACCCAGTCTTCTGCTACCCCAGAGCCCACTAACCAGTCTTCTGCTACCCCAGAGCCCACTACCCAGTCTTCTGCTACCCCAGAGCCCACTACACAGTCTTCAGCTTCCCCACAGCCCACTACACAGTCTTCTGCTACCCCAGAGCCCACTATACAGTCTTCTGCTACCCCAGAGCCCACTACCCAGTCTTCTGCTACCCCAGAGCCCACTACCCAGTCTTCTTCTACCCCAGAGCCCACTACCCAGTCTTCTGCTACGCCAGAGCCCACTACCCAGTCTTCTGCTACCCCAGAGCCCACTACCCAGTTTTCTGCTACCCCAGAGCCCACTGCCCAGTCTTCTTCTACCCCAGAGCCCACACTGACCCAGTCTTCTGCTACCCCAGAGCCCACTACCCAGTCTTCTGCTACCCCAGAGCCCACTACCCAGTCTTCTGCTACCCCAGAGCCCACTGCCCAGTCTTCAGCTACCCCAGAGCCCACTACCCAGTCTTCTTCTACCCCAGAGCGCACTACCCAGTCTTCTGCTACCCCAGAGCCCACTACCCAGTCTTCTGCTACCCCAGAGCCCACTGCCCAGTCTTCTGCTACCCCAGAGCCCACTACCCAGTCTTCTTCTACCCCAGAGCCCACACTAACCCAGTCTTCTGCTACCCCAGAGCCCACTACCCAGTCTTCTGCTACCCCAGAGCCCACTACCCAGTCTTCTGCTACCCCAGAGCCCACTACACAGTCTTCAGCTTCCCCAGAGCCCACTCACAGTCTTCTACCCCAGAGCCCACTACACAGTCTTCAGCTTCCCCACAGCCCACTACACAGTCTTCTGCTACCCCAGAGCCCACTATACAGTCTTCTGCTACCCCAGAGCCCACTACCCAGTCTTCTGCTACCCCAGAGCCCACTACCCAGTCTTCTTCTACCCCAGAGCTCACTACCCAGTCTTCTGCTACGCCAGAGCCCACTACCCAGTCTTCTGCTACCCCAGAGCCCACTACCCAGTTTTCTGCTACCCCAGAGCCCACTGCCCAGTCTTCTGCTACCCCAGAGCCCACTACCCAGTCTTCTTCTACCCCAGAGCCCACACTGACCCAGTCTTCTGCTACCCCAGAGCCCACTACCCAGTCTTCTGCTACCCCAGAGCCCACTACCCAGTCTTCTGCTACCCCAGAGCCCACTACCCAGTCTTCTGCTACCCCAGAGCCCACTACCCAGTCTTCTTCTACCCCAGAGCGCACTACCCAGTCTTCTGCTACCCCAGAGCCCACTACCCAGTCTTCTGCTACCCCAGAGCCCACTGCCCAGTCTTCTGCTACCCCAGAGCCCACTACCCAGTCTTCTTCTACCCCAGAGCCCACACTAACCCAGTCTTCTGCTACCCCAGAGCCCACTAACCAGTCTTCTGCTACCCCAGAGCCCACTACCCAGTCTTCTGCTACCCCAGAGCCCACTACCTTCAGTTCCCTACCCCACAGCCCACTACACAGTCTTCTGCTACCCCAGAGCCCACTACTCTTCTGCTACCCAGTCTTCTGCTACCCCAGAGCCCACTACCCAGTCTTCTTCTACCCCAGAGCCCTACCCAGTCTTCTGCTACGCCAGAGCCCACTACCCAGTCTTCTGCTACCCCAGAGCCCACTACCCAGTTTTCTGCTACCCCAGAGCCCACTGCCCAGTCTTCTTCTACCCCAGAGCCCACACTGACCCAGTCTTCTGCTACCCCAGAGCCCACTGCCCAGTCTTCAGCTACCCCAGAGCCCACTACCCAGTCTTCTTCTACCCCAGAGCGCACTACCCAGTCTTCTGCTACCCCAGAGCCCACTACCCAGTCTTCTGCTACCCCAGAGCCCACTACCCAGTCTTCTGCTACCCCAGAGCCCACTACCCAGTCTTCTTCTACCCCAGAGCCCACACTAACCCAGTCTTCTGCTACCCCAGAGCCCACTACCCAGTCTTCTGCTACCCCAGAGCCCACTACCCAGTCTTCTGCTACCCCAGAGCCCACTACACAGTCTTCAGCTTCCCCAGAGCCCACTACACAGTCTTCTGCTACCCCAGAGCCCACTACACAGTCTTCAGCTTCCCCAGAGCCCACTACACAGTCTTCTGCTACCCCAGAGCCCACTACCCAATCTTCTGCTACCCCAGTGCCCACTACCCAGTCTTCTGCTACCCCAGAGCCCACTACCCAGTCTTCTGCTACCCCAGAGCCCACTACCCAGTCTTCTGCTACCCCAGAGCCCACTACACAGTCTTCAGCTTCCCCAGAGCCCACTACCCAGTCTTCTGAATCACATAGAAAACAGATGATTGAAGAGGAAAATGGTAAAGATAGTGTACCGTCAATATCGACTACACCCCTCCTGGATCTCCCCGCGAAGGCTGTCGGTAGCTTCACCATGGAGCGCACATTGCTGTTAGACATGCCTGTGTCAGTGGAAGGAGACATTTCTCCAGCTGGAGAGTCAGATGTTAAGAAGAAAGAGGGGCTGTGCGATATGAAGCGTCCTCCCAGTAGGGAGGCTGTAACTGAGGCAGAAAGGCCTCTGTGGGCTACTTTAGAGGAGGAAACTAAGGAGAAGGGGACAGAGGGAGTAGGCATGAGCACATTGGAGCCAACAAAGAATACCTTGCAAACAGGGTAAGTTACTGGGGGTTGAACACATCACAGCATGGCATAAAGTGTCTGTGAGGCACATTTACACTAGACATGCATAATTGTGGTGGTGTTGACATTTTAAAAATGTTTTAATGCTCGCCAACAAGTGCCAATAACACTGTGTTTAGGCTATAACTTTTCTGGACACTAGTCATTTTCCCCATATTACAAGTCATTACCTATGGATCATGACTCTATAGATTCCAGTCCTTCTGTTGGTTTCAGATTAGTGTCCAATCAAGTGTGTCATTTCATATCTGTATCCGTGGCAGCCCATCTAGACAGGTGTCTGTAACAGAGATCTACATTACTGAGTACCTATAGGACATTTTCCTCCCATCTCCCTCCAAGTAAAATAGAGAAACAGACATTTACTTTCACTGTGACAGTTCAGGAGCCTTTGACACACTATTGACTGAGGAGGCCCAATTCACCCTTCTAAGAAAAATAGATTGTATCTGGAAAAATGTGCTGTTGTCCACACTGAGTGTGAGGAAGATGCAAGTCAGTCAGGTTCTTCCAAGGACACCCCAACAATGAACAGCAGGTAGATCCAGTGTCGAAGAAGAGCGCTGAGAGCACATTGGAGGTGTTGGAAGATGAGCGGGTTCCTGTAGCTGTACAGGAGGAGGGTCTTGATGTTGATGTCTTCATGAGAGTATTAGTGGGTGCCCTGTACAGTTTAGTCATTTAGCAGATGCTCTTATCAAGATGCTCTTATCCAGCGACGGTGGGTTTGTGCCCATAGGCGACGTTGTTGCCGGTGATATCTGGTGAGGACCTGCCTTACAACAGGCCTACAAGCCCTCAGTCCAGCCTCTCTCAGCCTATTGCGGACAGTCTGTGCACTGATGGAGGGATTGTGCATTCCTGGTGTAACTCGGGCAGTTGTTGTTGTCATCCTGTACCTGTCTCGCAGGTGTGATGTTCGGATGTACCGATTCTGTGCAGGTGTTGTTACACATGGTCTGCCACTGCGAGGACGATCAGCTGTCTATTCTGTCTCCCTGTAGCGCTGTGTTAAGCGTCTCACAGTACGGACCACATCTGCAGTCCTCATGCCTCCTTGCAGCATGCCTAAGGCACGTCACGCAGATGAGCAGGGACCCTGGCATCTTTCTTTTGGTGTTTTTCAGAGTCAGTAGAAAGACCTCTTTAGTGTCCTAAGTTTTCATAACTATGACCTTAATTGCCTACCGTCTGTAAGCTGTTAGTGTCTTAGCGACTGTTCCACAGGTGCATGTTCATGAATTGTTTATGGTTCATTGAACAAGCATGAGAACAGTGTTTAAACCCTTTACAATGAAGATCTGTGAAGTTATTTGGATATTTAAGAATTATCTTTGAAAGACAGGGCCCTGAAAAAGGGACGCTTCTTTTTTTTGCTGAGTTTAGTTGCAAAGTAGCTCTAATGTAGTAAGTAGTTGTAAAGTTGATAATTAGCTAAAAAAAAAAGCTCTCTACAACTGAAGAGACTGGCAGGATAAGCTTAGTGGAGACTTTGCGTTTAGCTACTGTGGAGATGGTTAAAGGACCCAACCAACAAAATTTAGCAAGAGGCCGAACCACTGAAGGAGACCACCAAACTACATAAAGACACTACCAAACCTCGGAAAGAGATCATCAAACCACACAAAGACTGCCAAACCACTGAAAGAGATCACAGAACAACTGAATGAGATCACAGAACAACCGAATGAGATCACAGAACAACTGAAAGAGATCACAGAACCACTAATAGAGATCACATAACCACTAAAGGTCACAGAACCACTGGGGGAGATCACAGAACCATTGAAGGAGATCACAGAACCACTGAATAAAATCACAAAACCACTGAAGGAGATCACAGACCACTGACGGAGATCACAGAACCCCTGAAAGGGAAGACTGTGGGTAAACCAGGGTAAACCAGAGAGGGATGTGTTACCACCTCTAGAATACAAAAAGGATTCAAAAGCTGTACAGACCATTTCCCACTGCCGAGAGAAGCAGAGCTGGAGGAAATAGCTTATGAAGAGTGCTTGGAAGAAAATAAAGATGAAGCCACCCCCATCGTTAATGGCGCTAAAGTCTGTAAGGAGACGATCCAGTGTTCATCCCTGACAGCAATTCAGATGAGTTGGAGTTTGAGATGGGCAAGAGTGTGGCTAGCAGAGTTTTACATACAGTAGATGGAGGGTAAGTGCCAGAGCTCCTGTCGCTCTCTGCACTACTTTCCTGCATGGTTTAATGAGGCAGATTTGATTCATGCCATAGGAATGGAGCTCTGTCAAGTTTTGACTGGCTTTGTGTCTTCAGACATTTGGAGTGGTACAGTATTTTCTTTATGCTGAGTGATCTTGTAAAGATTTATCGTAAAGTTATTTGTCATGAACTTGTGTTTTTTATATCTTTGTGCGTAAAGTCTACTACCATGCCTGAGGAGAGAGTTGAATTGTTGGATGTTAGTGCTGAATGAGCATGTGAACTGAACCCAATGAAATGTTGTTCAGGGAATGTAACTGGACGTTACCTGATAGTGAGCTTGCCGTGTTGATGTTTACTGTTGTCTTTTGTCTGTGATATTGTTGAGGATTGTGTGGTCGTCTGCATTTTGGGGAATTTATTGAATTGCTATTGTAGCCATGCCAGATGGCTAACATTGATATCTCTGTTTCACAGTCCAGGGGTGTTATCTTCTTCACCACCTGCTGAACATGAGGACACACGCCCTGATGGTTTGTCCATACAGCAGGCCATGTCAGTGTTGTCCCCTCCTGCAGGACCTTTTGCCAGGACCATTGAACTGGAACCACTTCCCTGTCATCGCAGCAAAAATAAAAATATCACTCCTCCAGTGCCTCTTCAGGAAGTAGGCCCAGAAAGAGTTAGTCAAGACACGGCACCTGTTGCCAGTTGCCTTACTCCACCAAAACAAAAGAAAACTGTCCCTCCACCAGATAATACAAGTAATGAGGCAATGGCCCAAGAGAGCAGCACAGATAGCTTAACAAAAGAGACCCTTAACACTGATGCTAAAGGAAGACATTCCAAAACCACTCATCCTCGCCATGGAAACAACTTCTTCAGATAGCATTCTGGTGACAGTCAAGGAGAAGGGAGCCAATGACCAGCATTGACCAGGAGGATGACAATGAGAAAGTTGTCTCTGTCAACTCAGTGGTCCCATGGCCTCTACCACCCTCTCAACCTGGAACATCTACTACGTGTCCCAAGGTCCCTCACATAAGCCCTGCAGAACCCCCCAAAGATGACCTAAGCCTCATAAAGGAGGAAAAGTTGCTACTGGCTAATATTAGTCAGTTGGCAGAAGAAGAGACATCAGATGTACCTGTGCCTGCCCTCTGCGTCAGAAAACGCCTGATCCCCTTCCTGCATGAGGAAGACCTCTCTCTGAACCCAGAAGATCTCCCAGGGTCCGAGGCCAGTGAGGAGTAAGAGACTCCATCACCAGTAATCCCCCAGGAAATCAGTCTAGACAGGCCTGAGTCAAACCACCTAGACCTAGATGGAAGGAAAGGTCAGCAGGAAATCATTTGTGAGCCCTCTACCATAGCCACCTCCTCATCAAATAGTAACCCATCAGAGACTATTACTGACACTAGTCATGGACAGGTCCTGGAGGACCTGGTGGCAACCACTGAGAGTATGACATCAAACTCCACTGTGAACTTGACAATCCACGAGGACAGAAACAGGGACAGATGGGGTACCTGTTGACAGAGGACTTGAAATGGACAATGGCCCGCTCTCTACCTTTCTCTGTGCCACTGCCCAAGAGGAGTGCCTGTTATTGACTGAATTAGCAGAGACAGTCTCCCATAAGAATGTGACTGAATAAGGGGTTGAGAAGGAAGAGAAGGGCCTTGAGATAGAACCTGATACCACTCTTTGCACTGTAGATTCATCAGTGGATCAACAGTAAGTTGGCAGAACAATTTGAAGTTAATCAGATCATGTCATCTGGCTCTTGTAACTACTTGCACAGTTAAATAATATTCACATTAATCCGTGCTTAACTTTAAACAGTTTTTGTTTGTTTTGCAGGATATTCAGTAAGCTCCAGAAAATTGGGACAGTTACAATTTTGTTGTTGTTTTTGCTCTGTGCACCAGGACTTTACATTGGAAATTATACAATAACTGTGCAGACTTTCAGGGGTTTTTCATCCATATCGGGTGAACTGTTTAGAAATTAAAGCACTTTTTGGACATTATTGGGACAAATTCACTTATGTGTATTAAGTAGTAAAAAGTGAAGTATTTGGTCCCATATTCCCAGCACCCAATGACTACATAAAGCTTGTGACTCTACAAATGAGTTGGATGCATTTGCTGTTTGTTTTGGATGTGTTTCAGATGATTTTGTGCCCAGTAGAAATGAATGGTAAATAATGTGTCCTTTTGGAGTCACTTTTATTGTAGATAAGAATAGAAAATGCTTCTAAACACTACATTCGTGTGGATGCTACCATGATTATGGATAATCCTGAATGAATTGTGAATAATGATGAGTGAGAAAGTTATAGATGCACAAATGTCATACCCCCAAGACATGTTAACCTCTCACCATTACCAATAACAGGGGAGGTTAGCATTTTTGGGCGGGTATGATATATTTGTATGTCATTTCAACTCCGTACTGCTGAAGTACAGAGCCAAAACAACAACAAAAATGTTTGTCTTTCCCAATCATTTTGGAGTGTATAACTGAAAGTTGCCTTTGCTGTCCCAACGTCTTATTTCTCCTATTTCTGTCTCTATAGATCTGAGACGGCTGAGGGGGGGGGGAAGTCCAGTGACCTGGCTGTCCCAACAAGATGCTCTAAGAAAGCTTCTCAGCCATCCTCACCAGACACCACAACCCAGGGTAACATCCAGGGTAACATCCAGGGTAACATCCAGGGTAACATCCAGGGTAACTCAGGCAGTGAAGAGCCACAGTCCAATGGACAGACTCCAGCAGATAAGGGGATCCCTTCTGGTCAAGCGTCAGATACGGTTGTTCCTCCTCGACGCAGCAAGAAGAAACCCCTTTCCTTTCCTGTGGTCTTCCAGGAAGTTGCCCCAGAGGCCTCCACTCCCCCTGCGGTAAAGGACGAAGCCCATGGGAAGGATGTGTTCGCCCTCATCCAGGAGGTACATTTATTTTTTTTACAAGTGAATATAAACAGTTAATTATATTTAAAACACAGCTGAACATTGAATATGTTAATGGGAATGTCACTTATAACAGGTCTCTCTCCCTCTGTTCCTCTCGCTCTCTTTTCTCTCCTTCACACCCTGCCCAGATGCCTGTTCCTCTGCCCAGTCCTGGTCTCGTGTCCTCCAGCAGGTCTTTACTGGAGTGGTGCCAGGTGGTTACACAGGGTTATAAGGGAGTGAAGGTCACTAATTTTAACACCTCCTGGCGTAATGGTCTGGCTTTCTGTTCCATCCTACACCACTTCTATCCCGACAAGATGTAAGCACTTGATCACTAATCAGATAAATCATCCACAATATTCGATCCTCGTCTGAATGTGAAATGTCGAGCAACTTTATTAGTAGTCCACGCATGTACTTTAAACCCACCCATACAGCTGAATGTAGGAGAGGTAGAATTATTCCATCTCCTTACAGGAAATAGGGTAGAAGTTCTCACAAAATAGTAGAAAATGTCCTCTCCGTCCTTCTATTAACTACTGGTGTTTTTCTTAGAGCTTTTGAGGCACTGGAACCCAACGATATCAAGTTAAACAACAAGAAGGTGAAAACGTCAATGAGCTTATTGATGACATATTTACATAATTATACATAATGTCTATAAGGAACACAGAAGTCGTTGTTTTTTGTGCTGACTATTCCCTCTCCCACAGGCCTTTGATGGCTTCGCTGCGCTGGGCATCTCCCGACTGCTGGAGCCCTCAGACATGGTGCTGCTCTCTGTGCCAGACCGCCTGATCATCATGACTTACCTGAGTCAGATCCACACCCACTTTACGGGGCAGGAGCTGAGTGTTCTTCAGATAGAGCACAACAGCAGCCAGTCCAGCTATGCAGTGACTGAACCCAGTGAGGGTTCTGATGTGGATGCTGCTGCTCGCTTCTGTGCCCGCAAGTTACAGGAAGGTAGCATCTCCCTGGAGGACGGTGCTACAGAACAGGCTTCTAAGCCCAATGGGAGCCTAGTGCCACCCCCCTGGACTAAACGGGTGACAAAAGTGGAAGAGAAGGGAAGCGTAGCTGGGGATTTGGATGGGGGAACGGGAGAGACACAGACCCCCGTGCCTCCACCCAGGTCACACACCTCTGCAGCCAAATCAGGATTTGGTCACGCCGACCTGGTGAAGAAAAGGCGCTTGCGGCTGAAGAGTGAGTCCATGGATGAAGGGGATGTGGTGGAGCAGCAGAGTAGCACATCTAAGAGCACAGAGGTACATGCTGAATACTCTCCCAGCTTTTAAAACTGTTTTCTTGTATTTCAACAGAGATTGATGTTCAATTAATGCGCTAATGTTTTGCTATTTAAACCAGGCCATGTTTCTCTTTACCTATCATATCTATTGTGTTTGTGTCTCCTGTCCAGTCAGCTGAAAGTGTATCAGACAGAGAAGTGAAGAATGTCTCCTCAGAATCCGGTAGGAGGTTTACCGGGAGATTTTTACCTGAACTGAATGAGCAGACAACAGAAAAGGACAATGCGTAAAGCATGATATGAAAGGCTGCATACTCTGAGTTTTTTCTATTGTTGTTGTAAATATACTAATATGCAGTCTCGCTGTTTGGTCTGTGTGTAGAGTCAAGGAGCCCAGCACAAGTCCAGGAGTCCAGTGTCCCAAGCCAGGAGGAGGATACTCTGGTCAGTTCAAACCTTTGCCTTGACTTCACATTATTATCCACTTGTTTTTCTCTTTTGGTTTAGGCCACCTTCTCTCTCTCTCTGTTTAGCTTAAAGGCCCAGTACAGTCACAAATCTGATTTGCTGTGTTTTATATACACTGAGTCTACAAAACATTATGAACACCTGCTCTTTCCATGATGTAGACTGACCAGATGAATCCAGGTGAAAGCTATGATCCCTTATTGATGTTACTTGTTAAATCAACTTCAATCAATGAAGGGGAGGAGACAGGTTAAAGAAGGATTTTTAAGCCTTGAGACAATTGAGAAATTAATTGTGTATGCGTGCCATTCAGAGAGTGAATGGGCAAGACAAAATATTTAAGTGCCTTTGAACGGGGTATGGTAGTTGGTGCCAAGCACACCGGTTTGAGTGTGTCAAGAACTGCAACGCTGCTGGGTTTTTCACACTCAACTGCTTCCCATGTGTATCAAGAATGTTCCACCACCCTGGACATGGAGCCAACTTGACACTCACCGTGGGAAGCATTGGAGTCAACATGGATTTCTCTTCTCCTTTATTCCTGTTTCTCCCTCTAATCTCCTGACCGTTTTCTCTTTGTCGTCTATGTTCATCTGTGTGTCTGTCCTTGCATGTCCGTTTTGGCAATGTGTGTCGCTGTATCTTCATGGTCCTCGTCTGCAGGACACCAGTCAGTATGTGCTGAGTGAGCTGCAAGCCCTGGAGACTGAACAGAAGCACATCGACAACCGAGCAGGCATCGTGGAGAGGAGACTCAGAAGACTGATGGAATCAAGTGAGAAACAGAACAATATAAAAAAAAGTGGCTGTGAACCTAACAGGAAGTGTCAGGCTTACCTTTACGTGTGCTTATCAAAGGCCACAGATGACTTTTCTCAGTAGATATAACAGGGTCTAACCTCTGAGGTGTCATGTGTTGTGTCCTTGCTCCAGGTAGCGACCGTGACGAGGAAGAGAAACTGATCCAGGAGTGGTTCACTCTGGTCAACAAGAAGAACGCCCTGATCAGGAGACAGGATCATCTGGAGCTGCTGTAAGACACAACACACCACTCACACATCTATTATTCTTAAGAATACGTAACAGGATTATATTACGAGGAAATGGTTTGAACTGAAATGCGCCATATTATGTTCTGTGTGTCTGTGTGTTCGCCCAGCAGACGGAAGCTAATTGAATGTATTGTATTTAACAGGCAGGAGGAGCAGGACTTGGAGAAACGATTTGAACTACTGAATAGAGAACTTAGAGCCATGATGGCCAATGAAGGTTAGTGAGTCCAATGCATAAACACAACCTTGTTTACATTGAACACAACCAGTGAGACGACTGTAGACCTACAGCAGTTGTGTGTGTATATATAATGACTATGATATTGTCTCTCATCCCTGAAAACAATAGAAAGGCCCACACACTTAATATGCTCCAAATTACCACCTTTATTGACAATGTTTTGATCCAGATCTGACCTGAAGAAGATCCGTGTGGTTTGAAACGTTGTCATATTCGGTGTGTGAGCTTTTCTGTTATAATACTACATTATTTAAGGACGTGCATATGACCACAAATGTTCTATCTTGCCTCATCCCCCTTCTCTTCAGAGTGGCAGAAGACTAAGGCCCAGCAGCACCGGGAGGAGCTCCTACTGCAGGAACTGGTCTCTCTGGTCAACCAGCGGGACGAGCTGGTCAGGGACTTGGACGCCAAGGAGAGAGGGTGAGTCTAGCCCATCTGTTTGTTATACAGCCATGCTTATGCAGTGAGACACACTAAGCATGCACACACATAAGCACACATATTTTAAACGTTTACACACGTTTTAAATGATGCAGTACTGTGTGGTTGTTTATGCGTGTGTGTGTGTGTCCTCAGTGCCGTTGAGGAGGATGAGCGTTTGGAGCGGGGGCTGGAGCTTAGACGCAGGAACTTCAGCAACAAAGACAAGTGTGTGCTGCAGTGAGAGTAGGGACGACAATGACAAATAGCGCAGTGCCTTAAATACCAACCCATCTAGAACTAAACCTCCTCAATCTCTGCTTCAAACCAAGCTCTCAGTCACTCAGCAACCTACAATATGAAACACTCCTAGACAAACATGTCACCACTTCAACAAATCCTTAACTGTGATTTTGGGACTGATGGTTAATAAACAATTATACCCCCGGGGTTGCTGGGGCTGTGTGCCTTCCCTTTTGGAGATACTTGAAGAAATAAATCCCTCTGTACCTTGAGGTAAGAGACTCTGGGAAGGTCGCCCATCCATGGAGTACTTTTGTTTGAGAAACGAGGACCTTTCCAATTCAGTCTGTCAATGTGCCTTACTCTGTCATTCAATAGACAGAAAGCCCACTGTACAAACAGATGTGCTGTGTACCTTTAGACTGCCATGAAGCTAAGAGGTTCAGATGTATAGGACATAATGTTTACTTTTATGTCTATAAACATCTCACTGATCTCATCAACAATATAAGAGAACTTTGCCTGAATGCTTTGATGGAACTGGCTATGAAATGAACGGTCTGGTGTTTAGACACAAAATAAATCAGTCCTCTGTGTATACAGGAGGGTTTGGTAACATCAGCTCTGTGTATACAGGAGGGTTTGGTAACATCAGGCTTCTGTGTATACAGGAGGGTTTGGTAACATCAGCTCTGTGTATACAGGAGGGTTTGGTAACATCAGCTCTGTGTATACAGGAGGGTTTGAGAACATCAGCTCTTTGTATACAGGAGTGTTTGGTAACATCAGCTCTGTGTATACAGGAGGGTTTGGTAATATCAGCTCTGTGTATACAGGAGGGTTTGGTAACATCAGGCCTCTGTGTATACAGGAGGGTTTGGTAACATCAGGCCTCTGTGTATACAGGAGGGTTTGAGAACATCAGCTCTTTGTATACAGGAGTGTTTGGTAACATCAGCTCTGTGTATACAGGAGGGTTTGGTAACATCAGCTCTGTGTATACAGGAGGGTTTGGTAACATCAGCTCTGTGTATACAGGAGGGTTTGGTAACATCAGGCCTCTGTGTATACAGGAGGGTTTGGTAACATCAGGCCTCTGTGTATACAGGAGTGTTTGGTAACATCAGCTCTGTGTATACAGGAGGGTTTGGTAACATCAGCTCTGTGTATACAGGAGGGTTTGGTAACATCAGGCCTCTGTGTATACAGGAGTGTTTGGTAACATCAGCTCTGTGTATACAGGAGGGTTTGGTAACATCAGGCCTCTGTGTATACAGGAGGGTTTGGTAACATCAGGCTTCTGTGTATACAGGAGGGTTTGGTAACATCAGGCCTCTGTGTATACAGGAGGGTTTGAGAACATCAGCTCTTTGTATACAGGAGTGTTTGGTAACATCAGCTCTGTGTATACAGGAGGGTTTGGTAACATCTGTGTATACAGGAGGTTTGAGAACATCAGCTCTGTGTATACAGGAGGGTTTGGTAACATCAGCTCTGTGTATACAGGAGGGTTTGGTAACATCAGGCTTCTGTGTATACAGGAGGGTTTGTAACATCAGCTCTGTGTATACAGGACATCAGCTCTGTGTATACAGGAGGGAGAACATCAGCTCTTTGTATACAGGAGTGTTTGGTAACATCAGCTCTGTGTATACAGGAGGGTTTGGTAACATCAGGCCTCTGTGTATACAGGAGGGTTTGGTAACATCAGGCTTCTGTGTATACAGGAGGGTTTGGTAACATCAGGCCTCTGTGTATACAGGAGGGTTTGAGAACATCAGCTCTTTGTATACAGGAGTGTTTGGTAACATCAGCTCTGTGTATACAGGAGGGTTTGGTAATATCAGCTCTGTGTATACAGGAGGGTTTGGTAACATCAGCTCTGTGTATACAGGAGGGTTTGGTAATATCAGCTCTTTGTATACAGGAGGGTTTGGTAACATCAGGCCTCTGTATACAGGAGGGTTTGGTAACATCAGCTCTGTGTATACAGGAGGGTTTGGTAACAACAGGCCTCTGTGTATACAGGAGGGTTTGGTAACATCAGCTCTGTGTATACAGGAGGGTTTGAGAACATCAGCTCTGTGTATACAGGAGGGTTTGGTAACATCAGGCCTCTGTGTATACAGGAGGGTTTGGTAACAACAGGCCTCTGTGTATACAGGAGGGTTTGGTAACATCAGCTCTGTGTATACAGGAGGGTTTGGTAACATCAGCTCTGTGTATACAGGAGGGTTTGGTAACATCAGCTTTGTGTATACAGGAGGGTTTGGGAACATCAGCTCTGTGTATACAGGAGGGTTTGAGAACATCAGCTCTGTGTATACAGGAGGGTTTGAGAACATCAGCTCTGTGTATACAGGAGGGTTTGAGAACATCAGCTCTGTGTATACAGGAGGGTTTGAATATCAGCTCTGTTGAACAGGAGGGTTCAGCTCTGTGTATACAGGAGGGTTTGCTCTGTGTATACAGGAACATCAGCTCTGTGTATACAGGAGGGTTTGGTAACATCAGCTCTGTGTATACAGGAGGGTTTGGTAACATCAGCTCTGTGTATACAGGAGGGTTTGGTAACATCAGCTCTGTGTATACAGGAGGGTTTGAGAACATCAGCTCTGTGTATACAGGAGGGTTTGAGAACATCAGCTCTGTGTATACAGGAGGGTTTGAGAACATCAGCTCTGTGTATACAGGAGGGTTTGAGAACATCAGCTCTGTGTATACAGGAGGGTTTGAGAACATCAGCTCTGTGTATACAGGAGGGTTTGAGAACATCAGCTCTGTGTATACAGGAGGGTTTGAGAACATCAGCTCTGTGTATACAGGAGGGTTTGGTAACATCAGCTCTGTGTATACAGGAGGGTTTGGTAACAGCAGCTCTGTGTATACAGGAGGGTTTGAGAACATCAGCTCTGTGTATACAGGAGGGTTTGGTAACAGCAGCTCTGTGTTTTACTTTGGACCCAGATGTTTTATGAAATACTCAAGTTTATGAGAGTATCATGTCTTGATGACTTCTGGTGATGACTTGTAATTGTGTTTTATCAATCTTTATATTATTTATGGATTGGACATGTGCATGAGAAATGTCTGGGTTTGGTGTGTCATATTACAAGTGGCATGAACAGTCAGATCTAACCAGAAATGAAAGAAAAAGAGAATAGTGAATAAAGGTGAAACTAGTTGTAGACATAAGCTAGTAGTCCTACTTGGAAAACATACATACCATCCTGTATATAATACTGTATGTCCCTCAATTATTCTGAGTATCCCAAGTGTTGCAGCGGTCTAAGGCACTGCATCTCAGTGCTAAAGGTGTCACTACAGACCCTGGTTCGATTCCAGGCTGTGTCACACCTGGCTGTGATTGGGTGGCACACAATTTTCTCAGTGTTGTCCGAGTTAGGGTTTGGCAGGGGTCATTATAAATAAGAATTTGTTCTTAAGGCTTGCCTAGTTAAAACAAATTTAAATTAATTACCTGGCACTGCATGTTTTTTGAAAGATCTGTCAAATTGTCTAGTATTAATAGAGTCAATATTTACCAATAGCTTGTTCGATGTTATGTGCTATTTATCATAGATGATGATTACTATTATTCATGGTGTTATTAATATTATTTTCTTCAATTTTTTTTCAACTATTTCAATTTTAGTTTTGTTTTCTGCATTGTTGGAAAGGGCCCTTAAGTAAACGTTTCATTGTTAGTCAACACTTCTTTCTTTTTTTACGAAGCATGTGACATTTTTTTTTGGAGGGGGGTAGATCTGAAAATGTAATGATGTGACAATAAAGTATTACTTTGTCCAAGCCTCTTTTTAAAAAGGATACGCAATGTTTTGTTTAAACCTGTGAGTGATACATAATACATTTTAAGAGTTTGTTTGAATATGTTTTCTCTAATTTGTTGTCATATTAAATTATGTGGTACTTCTTCACTTTTTCGTGGATAGATGTCATTGTGTTCAGGAACATATCTATTATCTTGATCTTGCACTATTATTTATTACGTTTGTGCATGAAGAATAAATACGCCTCCTTTGGTGGTTCAGAAAATGTGTATTGTAAGGAAAGAAAGTGTAATTGAACAATTAGCTGCCTACCGTAATGTAGGCATATTATTATCATGTATTTATTTTCAGTTTCAATTAGTTGTAAAAATGTCTCTGAGAACTGCTGAATTCTCTCAATTGAAGGTGAGCTAAATTAACCTAAGCTACTTAACGTTACTAGCTCGGAATTTGAAGTTGTTATATTATCATTAGTAGTCTATTATCAGGTCAAATCATATGCTTTTTATTAATAATTTCACAAATATTTATTAGCTAATCATTCAGTCGAATACGCTATGCTTACAGCCATTGAATCTGTCTTTGAACGTTAATGGCTAGCTCGGTCCACGACATTATGTTATTATATTTTTTGAAATGTTGAAACATGGCAAATATTATTAATCAGTGACTTAATAAGTTTCGAGCTACCTGATATTCACTTCCGGACTTGGAGAGCGCTCAAAGCGTTTTAGAACGCCCCTCTGAATAACGGGGCGTGGTTTTGGCTTAACTGCAATGGGGAAAAGAAAGACGCAGCTGGCCAGAAGAACGTTCAGAAGGACTTAGGCTGAACTACATTTTCCAATCGGTGGAGGAAAACTATTTAACGTCATCACTCACTGGCACATGCGCAAAAGGCTAGGGATGAGGACGAGTAAGCAACAAGTAAAGCGAGAACAACAAGGTAAACAAAGCTATGTTTACCTAGCGACACTAATTCTAGCTAAATTGGTTAGTCACCGAACACTTGAGTTACTTATCTAACCAACAAGCTATACAAAACATTTTGGCTCGTGAAATTGCAGAACCATTTGCCAAACTAACGTTAGCTAATTTATTTTCTGTACAATAACGTTAGCTGGCTACAACAACAAGTCTTATTTCCTACTACGATAGCAACGCAGCTAGCTACCAAGAAGATGAGTGTGTGACCCAGACAGGGCCAAGAAGACACAGATTTCGGACACCATGAATCCTGAATAGTGAGTAAAGTTTATGTGTTGTTCTTGTTAGCTCCATATCTAATAACACCGATGATGTAACACGCATTTTGTTGTATTCTTTATTCCAAGTACAAATTACAAATATCAGGCACAAATATTCGTTATACAAATGATCAACAATCAACCATTTATATCACTACAGTACGTCAAACACGTCTACCGCGAAACAAAATACACAAGTAAAACAAGTGCCCTTAAATACATAGCTAGTTACAGTAGCTAACTGCACACACAAAAACATGATATGTTTTTCTGAGTGAAAACCAATGTAGCTGGCTAACTAGCTACTGTTAGCTTGCTAACGTTAAATCACAAATCGCTGCGTCATCTTTTGTTTACGTACTAGCTCGCTCTGTGCCTTACATCTGCCATCATATCGGGTTGTTTTGGTACAATGTTGTCATGATCATAGCAAAAGCAATGCTGACAAAACAATGTATAATATTGTTGATCTAGTTAGTTGTCTCTTGCAACGTTCTATATTTAAGCAATAATGCCCGAGGAGGTGGTGTGTGTGTGTGTGTGTGTGTGTGTGTGTGTGTGTGTATATGGCCAATAAACCACGGCTAACACGGAAACCAAACCGGCTGGGCGCGTGCGCTATCGTGCATTAATTTATTTTGTAATGACATTAATTTGGCAAGAGGTCTAAAAGCATTGAACCTGTATGGCTAGTTGGCTTGCACTTGCTAGCTAATTTGCCCTATTTAGCTAGCTTGCTGTTGCTTGCTAATTTGTCCTGGGATATAAACATTGAGTTGTTATTTTACCTGAAATGCACAAGGTCCTCTACTCCGACAATTAATCCACACATAACGACCGGCCGACTCGTTTCTAGTCATCTCTACTGTATTTATTTTGCTCCTTTGCACCCCAGTATTTCTACTTTGCACACTCATCTACTGTCAAATCTACCATTCCAGTGTTTTAATTGCTATATTGTATTTACTTCGCCGCCATGGCCTATTTATTGCCTTTACCTCCCTTATCTCACTTCATTTGCTCACGTTGTATATAGATAGACTTATTTTTCTACTGTATTATTGACTGTTTGTTTATTCCATGTGTAACTCTTGTGTTGTATGTGTTGAACTGCTTTGCTTTATTTTGGCCAGGTTGCAGTTGTAAATGAGAACTTGTTCTCAACTTGCCTACCTGGTTAAATAAATAAATACAATCTCTCCTCCTTCCAGGCTTTTTCATCTTTAAACTTATATGGTGATTGGCATCTACACTTTCATAGTATTACCACGACAACCGGAAAATAATTGATGTTCATTTTATGAATTTATTCATAGTATTTCATCCTTCCACAAGATGTAGTCCTGAAACAAATCTAGGGTTGCTACCAAGCCGGCTGGTCGTTCGTTCTATTGGTTCAGTTGCCAGAGCTGCGACCAAGTCGTTCAGTTAGTTCTTTTTGTTCTGTTCTTTTTGTTCTCTATCTATGGACGCGACCCAGTCGTTCATTCTAAATGTTACATTGCCGTACTGGCTGGCAACATTCTTATCCCTTGCTAGCTAGACAACTACTGCTAATTTTGTCACGACAAACAGTGCAGACAGAATAACAACAGTAGCTGCATTTGTTTAAGCTGATTTCTAGTGACATTTATTTGGATACATCTATAACAATGAGCTAAGGAGGCACAATTTCGCCTGGTGTAGAAAACGTGCTCTCTCTTCAGGACACTGTTGTTCAGAGGAGCTAGCCAACAACACAGCTAACACAATCACTTCAAACTGAAGCTGGAAATGCTGCAAACTGCACTTCATTTCGATTGACCTTGTTTCAATTGACATTACTTTGTATATATCCATAAAAATTATGCCAGCTGATTCATGATTTTGACTGGCTGAGAAATGCTGCCTGCCTCTCTTCCCGACCCCCTAAAGGTTCAGTACTCTGGGACAGTTGGAGATCGATTTTGAATATTGAAAAAATGTTGCAAATGTCAGAGACTGACAGCGAGGTTTATACAAATCTCTGCTGTTAAACTAAATGTTAGTCTAAAAGAAATGTTAAAAAATGTCTAGATGCTTTTTATAGTGGAGATCAAGTTTATAACTTTCCTGCCTGGGCTGATGAGACAGTGGATTGTGCAGTTAGATGGAACAGAGTAAATAGGCATTTTAACGTCATAGATTTAGCCGGTAGTAATTTGTGGATTAGGCACCGGCTGGAATGCTCTTTTAACCAATCAGCATTCAGGATTAGACTCACCCAGTTCGATAAGGTCTGTCAGCCAATCAGCATTCAGGGCTCGACCCACCAAGTTTATAATTTATATTTTCCTCTTTGACATTTCTTTGCACACCCTTGCAACTGTAGCTATAATAACATAGCTAATTTCAGATGGAAATGACAGCATTGCATATGAACTTAGCCTAACTCCCCAGAGACCCAGATGAAAGTCAATGCTGGGGGCTTGATTGAATAGATTTGTTGGTTTGTTATTTAATGTTCCCTGACCTGGTTTCCCCCTAGTGACTACCTGTTCAAACTGCTTCTGATTGGTGATTCAGGGGTGGGAAAGTCTTGCCTCCTGCTTCGATTTGCGGTAAGAACTATCAGTCTTCAGCTTTACATCATTTGGATGGATACTGTGTGTCCATTTGTTGATTAAAGCTATGTTTTTTATTATGCATTTCAGGATGACACCTACACGGAAAGTTTCATAAGCACCATCGGCGTGGACTTCAAAATCCGAACTATTGAATTGGATGGCAGGACCATCAAACTACAGATTGTGAGTTGAGTCAGCAGCTCCTGCAGCTGTCCTGGGAAGTTTAATTGCAGTTCGTGCTTTCATGTAGTGCGGTAACTTATATATTTTAAATTGTCTTTAGTGGGACACTGCTGGTCAGGAGCGGTTTCGCACCATTACCTCCAGCTATTACAGAGGAGCCCATGGTATCATCGTTGTCTATGATGTAACAGATCAGGTTAGTGACGCCCCTCCACAAAGAACATTAATTAACATCTGAGTCAACCTGCATTTATTGACAACTCGTAACTGAGGTATTTTCTCTTTCTAGGAGTCTTACAACAATATAAAGCAGTGGCTGCAGGAGATTGGCCGCTATGCCAGCGAGAATGTCAACAAGCTGCTGGTGGGTAACAAGTGTGACCTCACCACCAAGAAGGTAGTAGACTACACGACAGCCAAGGTGAGTCCTCAGGAAACTTGGACTCTCATACAGATTAACCACAGTATTTGGGTATATTCTACTCTGTAGCCTTAGTTTGTTGTAGTTTACATCAGGGCCTAAAATGTACTTTTTGTCTACCAGCCACTGTGGCAAGTAAATTAAGAAAATATACTAGCCACTCAAATATTTTCACCAGTCAATTTTTTTGGGGCCATAAACAGATCACCGTGCTTTGTAATGTTTCTAAAACAAGAAATGTAAGAAGTAATGTGGTATATTGCTCAATTTAGTTTTTTGTGGCGTGAGTCTCTTAAATCAAAATATCAGACTACATTTTTTTATCTGCCCCTTTAAGGGCGGGACATTACCATGGTAACAGGAAATGAGTAGTGTCGTGTGTCTGAGATTTTTGATCTGACTATAGAGCGTGTCTTCACTATCAGTTGAAGCAGCAGACTCAAACTAACATTGAAAAACAACTGAGCTTGAGGACTAAGTCTCACTTTGTAGATTTGTTTAGTGTAAATTAGACCAGCTTTTATGCCTGTGCACAGCGCCTCAATGACTCTATCAGCACCTCACTCAGTGTGTGCACAGCTCCCCTGCAAGGCAATGTTGCTGCGTGAGGAGGGGTATAGGATTCTTATTTCTTTGTGCAATTAGCAGCTATTAAACAAAATGCAGAAATACTTTGAAAACAGCTACTACTGCATTTTTCACACTTTTTTATTTGTGAATGTAACGCTCGCATTGTAGAACCCTGCAGATTGACCACTTGCCAGCATGGCTGGGGAAATAGACATTCTTACCCGCTAGTACCTAAAACTACCTGCGTTTGGTGGGTGTTCATTTTATGCCCTGGTCGACATGCTCAATTATCAACCCTTGGGAGACACTATTTACTTGCAATGGAAGCACCCTACTACTGCAGTCAGACTGGTGATTGACCCATCTCACTCTCCTCAAACAGGAATTTGCTGACTCCCTATCCATCCCCTTCCTGGAGACCAGTGCGAAGGACGCAACTAACGTGGAGCAATCCTTCATGACCATGGCGGCTGAGATTAAGAAGCGCATGGGGCCTGGTGCCACGGCAGGAGGAGAGAAGCACAACCTGAAGATTGACAGCACTCCAGTGAGGCAGTCTGGGGGAGGATGCTGTTAGGACGGTCCTGCCCTCTCCTCTCACCCCCAGAGGCCCATGAGTAGAGTAACAGTATTGGGTTGAAGTTGGGGTACTTCTGACAGAACTGGAAAATATGGTGGTGGGATCTTCAAGAACTGGCTGACATTTTTTACCTCTTGACCAATGCCCATAATTGAGTGAGTAAGAGTTTTGTGCTGAAGGAATAGTCCCCCCTCAACTCTAAAACAAAATAAAAAAAAAATAAGAAAGAAATTTCAACGATATGCACAGAAGTGGAAATAACTTAATAAAACAAATGTGATAAGGCATAACTGATTGTAACTAATCCAGCACTTTCTGTCTCATATGTATCACATAATTTTTTTTTTAACACACTCACACATATAGTGTGATTGCAAGAAATCATGGATGTTCTTTCAACTGTGGTTGACTATATTACTTAAGTAATAAGGCCTGTGGAGGTGTGGTATATGGTCAATATACCACGGCTAGGGGCTGTTCTTAGGCACGAGGCAATGCGGAGTGCCTGGACACAGCCCTCAGCCATGGTATATTGGCCATAAATCATTGGGCCCGTGCACACAAACACGATATAGGGCTGCTGTTGAGCAAAAGGAGAGGACATGGTGAAGTCAAAACAGTTTTCACAACCTGGGGATCACGTGGTAAATGGAAACCTGCCATCATGGTGTTCACATCTTTAATGTCTGATTTAATCATTGCTATATGATACTATTATTACATGGTGGTTTTATTACTGTGATGTTTGTTTTTGATTCTGTTTTCTAATCTAGAATGTGTATAATCAATTATGTTGTCACCTAATGATTGAGTGCATAACCAAAGGCTGACAGCATTTGGTTCTTTCTGGAGTGGAAGCTGGCTATAAACAGGAGGGAATTAAGGAATGTCCAATACTTGAGCATTTCATTTGACCTCACATCAATTCAGAATGCTGCTGTACCATCACAGCTTTACATGTTCCCTATACTATATGGGCAACCTCTGGTTGGTGTCTGACAGCTTTCCTTTCATTATTACAGTACTAGCCAGCAGATGCTCTTATCCAGATCAAATACACACATATTTAATTGACAGAGGTATTGAACTGCCCATTGTTCAGCACCGCAAGCAATTAAGGTTAAGTGCCTTGCTCAAGGGCACATTGACAGATTATTCACTTAGTTGGTTCAGGAATTCCAACAAGCAACTTTGCGGTTACTGGGCGGACGCTCCTAACCGCTAGCTCCTAACCGCTAGCTCCTAAACGCTAGCTCCTAACCGCTAGGTTACCTGCCGCCTATAAGGCCCTGGTCCAAAGTACTGCACTTAATAGTTTGCAACCCTGCAGAAAAACAATATAGGCCCCCCCCTTACAGTGAAGCTAAAAATTGTACTTCTTAAAGTTCATTTTCTGTCATTCTACATATTTTGCCATGGGACTTTGAGAAAATGTAGCAGTTTTAAAGCACGTTTTCTGCTATTCTACATATTTTGCCATGGTATGGAGAGAGATTTTTGCAGTTTTCAAAGCTAATTTCCTGTAATTCTACACATTTTGTAATGACATGCCATGTTAATATGGTCTGAGTGAGAATAACGAAATCAATGTTGGCCCCCTGGAGGTCTGGTTCCCTGCACACTTGTCCGGTCATGATTACAAGTTTAGATAGCTTGCTAGACTAACTGCCAATCTAACCATTGTTAGCTGGCATGGCTAATTTGTTGACTGTCAGTGAGAGACATAACAAGAGAAAAAGTAAGGATGCACAAGCACATTTTTAAATTTCACCTGGTGTTTTCTACTATTGTTACTCTCAAAAGTAAATTGAGACCCGACTGAGTTCCTGATTTAAAAATATATATTTGGTCGTGGGGGCCCTAAGCAACCACGTCGCTTATGCCTGGAACCGGACCTGTTACTAGCTCAACAATGCCATTAGTCTCCATGATCCAGCATTAAAGGAAGGTTAGATTTTGGTATGTGTTGAAATGAATTTTTTTTTTAAGAGTATGGCACACATAGCCTGCCCCAGTTAGGCTTTGTTTGATTGTATTGTTTTCATGTTTGAATGTTTGCTTCAACTTTAACTGCAGATGTCTATGCTAATGATCATTATAGAGGGAGAGCGAGACAGAGGACCGAAGAGATAACACCAGCATCTCAAATTAGTATGGGGATTACAACAAGAGAAACTTTTGTTGTCCTGAATAAATACTGTAGAACTGGGTCTGGCTGGGAATTCCACATGCCTTTTAAGCATCACCATTGATATCCTTTACCTTTTTGATAAAGGTGTTATTTGCGGTTGGATGGTAAGCAACATACCAGGGGAAGGTGGCAGAGTTTTTTTATTGAGTAAAACTTGTTTGTTAGCGGACCGATCAGGCTTCCTTAATCTATACACTAAAAGTATGTGGACACCTTCAAATTTGTAGATTCAGCTATTTCAGCCACACCCATTGCTGTCAGGTGTATAAAATCGAGCACCCAGCCATGCAATCTCCATAGACAAACATTGACAGTAGCATGGCCTGTACTGAAGAGCTCTGTAACTATCAATGTGTCACCGTCATAGGATGCTACTTTTCCAACAAGTCAGTTTGTCACATTTCTGCCCTGCTAGAGATATTGTGAAGTGGAAACGGCTAGGAGCAGCAACGGCTCGGCCGTGATGTGGTAGGCCACACAAGTTCACAGAATGGGACAGCTGAAGTGCGTGGCATGTAAACATCATCTGTCCTCGGGTGCAAGACACTACCGAGTTCCAAACTGCACCATGAAGCAACATCAGCACAATAATTGTTCGTCGGGAGCTTCATGAAATGGGTTTCCATGGCCTGAGCAGCCTCACACAAGCCTAAAATCACCATGCGCAAATGCCAAGTGTCAGCTGGAGTGGTGTAAAGCTCGCCGCCATTGGACTCTGGAGTAATGGAAAAGTATTCTCTGGAGTGATGAATCACGCTTTACCATCTGGCAGTCTGATGGACGAATCTGGGTTAGGAGGATGCCAGGAGAACGCTACCTGCCCCAATACATAGTGCCAACTGTAAAGTTTGGTGGTGGAGGAATAATGGTTTGGGGCTGTTTTTCATGCTCGGGTTAGGCCCCTTAGTTCAAGTGATGGGCAATCTTAATGCTACAGCATACACTTACATTTTATACGATTCTGTGCTTCCAACTTTGTGGCAACAGTTTGGGGAAGGCCCTTTCCTGTTTCAGCATGACAATGCCTACGTGCATAAAGTGGGGTTCATACAGAAATGGTTAGTCAGGATCAGTGAGTTAAAACTAGACTGGCCTGCACAGAGTCGTGACCTCAACCCCGTCAAATACCTTTGGGATGATTTGGAACGCCAACTGCGAGCCAGGCCTAATCGCCCAACCTCAGTAATGCTCTTGTGGCTGAATGGAAGCAAGTCCCAACAGCAATGTTCCAACATCTAGTGGAAAGTCATCCCAGAAGAGAGGCTGTTATATTTTTATTTAGCCTTTATTTAACTAGCCAAGTCAGTTAAAAACTAATTCTTATTTATAATGGCAGCCTACCACGGCCAAACCCTCACCACACTGGGTCAATTGTGCACCACCCTATGGGACTCACAATCACAGCCGATTGTGATAAAGCCTGGAATCAAACCAGGGTCTGTAGTGACACCTCTAGCATGGAGTTGCAGTGTGTTAGACTGCTGTGCCACTCGGGAGTTATAGCAGCAAAGGGGGGACCAACTCCATGTTAATGGCCATGATTTTGGAATGAGATGTTCGACAATCAAGTGTCCACATACTTTTGGTTCTGTAGTGTACTAACTAATCAACAGCTCTCCTTAAAACAACAAATAACTTCTATCCACTAATTCAATCATTTGGACTTTGCTAGTTATTTCTTCTTTGCTGTGCACAATTTATCATGTTTTTAATGCCCAGAAGACATTGCAGTCCATAGTCATAAAGTATATTGTTATTATTACCATTATGAGTATTGGGTTGACTCTATAATTGGTGGAGGAGGTCTTTCAGACCCTAACATTTCTATTGAAAGTGAATGTGATACATATAATGGCCAGCAGAGGTCAGAGTTAGCACAAAATACAGAACCTGAAAATGAGCTATTCTGAAGCTATAATAGCCTACCGATAATCCTCTTGAGCTGTACACCATCTGACATAAAATAGTTTATCAAGACAATTTACCTTCAAGCTCTCGTAGGCCTTCGCATGGCAGGGGAAGACTTGAAAACGCATGATTTCAACACAAGTATGCCAGTTGGATAATAATGATAGTTTGTTGACGCTCGATGGAGTGTGCAGGGTGTCCATTCTGTCCTGTTTACTTCTTGCCTGTTCTTTTGTAGGTAGTTTATACTACACAGCAGTCCCAGTCCACACAGCAGTCTGTCAATAGTGTAATGTTGTGTACTAGTGCTATAGCAAAGCAAATTATTTGCTTAACGGCCTGTGTGTGTTTGTACACAGGGATAGTCCCAGTGTGATTAAAAGGCGTTTCACCACTGTGTTGGTGGTCTCTGCTCTGTCACCTCCTGTCTTGAAAGCATGGGCAGATTGGGTGGGCATCACAGTAAATTGCAAAGATAGGAGAACCAAACTTCAACATCCATCATGTTTTTCAAAATTGCAATTAAGTCATTGATTATTGTTTATGTAGCCTGCTCTACAATTGTGTAGTCTGTGTGCAGATCTATGTGTAAGACTCCTACTTAACTTGAGTTAAGTCTGAAATTTCTGGATCGGTGGGAAATTAGTACAGTAGGCTTATTGAACGCTATATTTCTATTCACATTGTCTTCTCTCCCCCTTAAACTGGGCCCCTCCCTGTGGGATGTAATGGGCATTCGACTGGAGGGCTTTGTGCCAGCAGCCACGTTACCCCTCAGACTCACCATGGTAGTGGACCTGTTTTACATTAGACCCCCCCACACACACATACACACACACACTCTAAATATGAGTGTGAAAAAATCTACTGTGTCAAACACAACTATTTAAATCTGAAACAAAAATCAGGAGGACTGGTATCTTACTGGTATAGACTGCTATGTTACTGGTATCTTACTTAGAATGTTGCTTGTATATTACTGGTATGTGACTCGGATGTTACTGGTATCTTACTAGTATGTTACTGGTATCTTACTAGTATGTTAATGGTATCTTACTAGTATGTTACTGGTATCTTACTAGTATGTTACTGGTATGTGACTCGGATGTTACTGGTATCTTACTAGTATGTTACTGGTATGTGACTCGGATGTTACTGGTATCTTACTAGTATGTTACTGGTATCTTACTAGTATGTTACTGGTATCTTACTAGTATGTTACTGGTATGTGACTCGGATGTTACTGGTATCTTACTAGTATGTTACTGGTATCTTACTAGTATGTTACTGGTATCTTACTTGGATGTTACTGGTATCTTACTAGTATCTTACTAGTATGTTACTGGTATCTTACTTGGATGTTACTGGTATCTTACTAGTATGTTACTGGTATCTTACTTGGATGTTACTGGTATCTTACTAGTATGTTACTGGAATCTTACTTGTATGATACTGGTATCTTACTAGCATGTTACTGGTATCTTACTGGTATGTTACTGGTATCTTACTAGTATGTTACTGGTATCTTACTTGGATGTTACTGGTATCTTACTTGGATGTCACTGGTATCTTACTGGTATGTCACTGGTATCTTACTGCTATCTTACTAGTATGTTACTGGTATCTTACTTGGATGTTACTGGTATCTTACTTGGATGTTACTGGTATCTTACTAGTATGTTACTGGTATCTTACTTGGATGTTACTGGTATCTTACTGGTATGTTACTAGTATGTTACTTGTATCTTACTTGGATGTTACTGATATCTTACTAGTATGTTACTGGTATCTTACTAGTATGTTACTGGTATCTTACTGGTATGTTACTGGTATCTTACTGGTATGTTACTGGTATCTTACTAGTATGTTACTGGTATCTTACTAGTATGTTACTGGCATCTTACTGGTATGTTACTGGTATCTTACTAGTATGTTACTGGTATCTTACTTGGATGTCACTGGTATCTTACTGGTATGTCACTGGTATCTTACTGGTATGTTACTGGTATCTTACTAGTATGTTACTGGTATCTTACTAGTATGTTACTGGTATCTTACTGGTATGTTACTGGTATCTTACTAGTATGTTACTGGTATCTTACTTGGATGTCACTGGTATCTTACTGGTATGTCACTGGTATCTTACTGGTATGTTACTAGTATGTTACTGCTATCTTACATGGATGTTACTGGTATCTTACTAGTATGTTACTTGTATCTTACTTGGATGTTACTGGTATCTTACTTGGATGTTACTGGTATCTTACTAGTATGTTACTGGTATCTTACTTGGATGTTACTGGTATCTTACTGGTATGTTACTAGTATGTTACTGGTATCTTACTTGGATGTTACTGATATCTTACTTGGATGTTACTGGTATCTTACTAGTATGTTACTGGTATCTTACTGGTATGTTACTAGTATGTTTCTGCTATCTTACATGGATGTTACTGGTATGTTACTGGTATCTTACTAGTATGTTACTGGTATCTTACTTGGATGTTACTGGTATGTTACTAGTATGTTACTGGTATCTTACTAGTATGTTAATGGTATCTTACTAGTATGTTACTGGTATCTACTTGGATGTTACTGCTATCTTACTAGTATGTTACTGGTATCTTACTCGTATATAACTGGTATGTTACTAGTATGTTACTGCTATCTTACTAGTATGTTACTGGTATCTTACTTGGATGTTACTGGTATCTTACTTGGATGTCACTGGTATCTTACTAGTATGTTACTGGTATCTTACTAGTATGTTAATGGTATCTTACTAGTATGTTACTGGTATCTTACTTGGATGTTACTGCTATCTTACTAGTATGTTACTGGTATCTTACTCGTATGTTACTGGTATGTTACTAGTATGTTACTGCTATCTTACTAGTATGTTACTGGAATCTTACTTGGATGTTACTGGTATCTTACTGGTATGTTACTAGTATGTTACTGGTATCTTACTTGGATGTTACTGATATCTTACTTGGATGTTACTGGTATCTTACTAGTATGTTACTGGTATCTTACTAGTATGTTAATGGTATCTTACTAGTATGTTACTGGTATCTTACTGGTATGTTACTGGTATCTTACTAGTATGTTACTGGTATCTTACTTGGATGTCACTGGTATCTTACTGGTATGTCACTGGTATCTTACTGGTATGTTACTAGTATGTTACTGCTATCTTACTTGGATGTTACTGGTATCTTACTTGGATGTCACTGGTATCTTACTGGTATCTTACTGGTATGTCACTGGTATCTTACTAGTATGTTACTGGTATCTTACTAGTATGTTAATGGTATGTTACTAGTATGTTACTGCTATCTTACTAGTATGTTACTGGTATCTTACTTGGATGTTACTGGTATCTTACTGGTATGTTACTAGTATGTTACTGGTATCTTACTTGGATGTTACTGGTATCTTACTAGTATGTTACTGGTATCTTACTAGTATGTTACTGGTATCTTACTAGTATGTTACTGGTATCTTACTGGTATGTTACTGGTATGTTACTAGTATGTTACTGCTATCTTACTAGTATGTTACTGGTATCTTACTTGGATGTTACTGGTATGTTACTAGTATGTTACTGGTATCTTACTTGGATGTTACTGATATCTTACTTGGATGTTACTGGTATCTTACTAGTATGTTACTGGTATCTTACTAGTATGTTACTGGTATCTTACTGGTATGTTACTGGTATCTTACTAGTATGTTACTGGTATCTTACTTGGATGTCACTGGTATCTTACTGGTATGTCACTGGTATCTTACTGGTATGTTACTAGTATGTTACTGCTATCTTACATGGATGTTACTGGTATCTTACTAGTATGTTACTGGTATCGTACTTGGATATTACTGGTATGTTACTAGTATGTTACTGGTATCTTACTTGGATGTTACTGGTATCTTACTAGTATGTTACTGGTATCTTACTTGGATGTTACTGGTATGTTACTAGTATGTTACTGGTATCTTACTGGTATGTTACTAGTATGTTACTGGTATCTTACTTGGATGTTACTGATATCTTACTTGGATGTTACTGGTATCTTACTAGTATGTTACTGGTATCTTACTAGTATGTTACTGGTATCTTACTGGTATGTTACTGGTATCTTACTGGTATGTTACTGGTATCTTACTAGTATGTTACTGGTATCTTACATGGATGTTACTGGTATCTTACTAGTATGTTACTGGTATCTTACTGGTATGTTACTAGTATGTTACTGGTATCTCACTTGGATGTTACTGGTATCTTACTTGGATGTTACTGGTATCTTACTGGTATGTTACTGGTATCTTACTGGTATGTTACTGGTATCTTACTAGTATGTTACTGGTATCTTACATGGATGTTACTGGTATCTTACTAGTATGTTACTGGTATCTTACTGGTATGTTACTAGTATGTTACTGGTATCTCACTTGGATGTTACTGGTATCTTACTTGGATGTTACTGGTATCTTACGCGTATGTTACTGGTATCTTACGCGTATGTTACTGGTATCTTATTGGTATGTTACTGTTATCTTACTTGGATGTTACTGGTATCTTACTTGGATGTTACTAGTATGTTACTGGTATCTTATTGGTATGTTACTGCTATCTTACTTGGATGTTACTGGTATCTTACTAGGATATTACTGGTATCTTACTGGTATCTTACTAGTGTGTTACTCGTATCTAGGCTACGCTGCCACCCCTTTGGCATAGCACCTATCTGCAACCTGGCGCCTGGCTCACACACTGGATGCTCCTGATGCCACCCTCAGCTCCATAGCAACATGGTTCGTTCAATCTATGTCCGAGGTGAGAGATTTTTCGATAGCTCAAACCGTTGGTACATTGTCAAGGAAGACGGTCACGTGTGTCTCGAGCCCGGTATGGGGACAGGGACAGTGGAGGAAGCTAAACTGTTAGCAACACACTGACGCTCATTTCACATGTTCATTTTCTTTGTTAGAATCTTAATGTTTTGGGTCTTTAGTCACGTCTGTCTAAAACCATTTCCACAATCTCCATCCTATTTGGCCTCATATTCCACTGAAATATACTAGTGAGTTTCGCCCATTATGCTGTTCAAACCATACTCAAGGTAATGTGTATTCCAGCCCCCAGCAGGACCTTTGCTCAAAAAAGAAAACAACTGTTTTCTACTTGGAATATTTATTTGTTGTCTCCAGAGTATTTTAAATGCCCATAACAAATCCATTCAGCTTGCCAGTAGCTGTTTCACACATATGATTGTTGGTTCATTCCCCTGACGCCCCTTAGTGAGGAATAACGTCAGGTTTTACTGTCTGAACAGGGGACAGAGATTTTACCACAGGGTTAGCACAGTGGGAGGTGACATTCTATGAATCATACTCTCATAAATGTTTAGAAACAGAAAACACTAAGGTCAATGGCTAAATTGTTTTCTTACCTAGACTGCCAAAACTGTCTGTAAATACTTACTTTGCAGCCCTAAAATGGTTCACAAATCTCCAGTTGTATATTTATGCTCCTCTGTCCCCTAATCCTGCTCATTATAATCAGCATGGACCAGTGGGCTCCAGTCCTGCTTCTGGGTAGAATATCAGCTGCTCTGAAGATTTTTTTCTTGGAAAGACACTAAAATGAGATTATTATACAAGCACTAACTTATCCAGGCTTTGCAGGAGCAGACAATTCCTTCTTGTGTGAAAATATTTCCTGTGTCTTGTCCTATTGGAAACCGTACTGTCCGTTACAATGCACCACGGCTGCTGTACAATGACCCTGTGCCATGTACATTCTTTCTCTACTAAATGGGATGAAATGTTATACACAGTGGTTATCGTGTTTCATTTTTCCTGAGTGTCAGGCATGTGGTTAGCAGCTGTCCATTGTCTCCACAACAGAGTGGTTCACATAAGAATGACACTCATCAATTGACATGGGTTCAAACGACATTCATCGGTTCTGAGAGTCTATAAAGCTCTCTGAATGGACTCAGAAGGTTGAGATGGTTGTTGCCTGGAAACATTATTTCCATTCTTTTGATAGAACCTGGCTCAGAGAACCTGGCTCAGAGAACCTGGCTCAGAGAACCTGGCTCAGGAACGCTTGAGGTCCAGGAAACTTTCATTCCAGCGTCCTCATGAGGCACTGTGGAAACAGCACGAGGACAAAGGCACCACATCACAGAGAATTAACTGGAGACTGCCTGGAGTTTATTACCATATGGCAACCATCGAGCTAAAGCCCCACTAATAGCCAGTTCACAGGCCAAGGGCCTTCAGAGACATCCTAGTGACCCACAGGCCAAGGGCCCTCAGAGAGATCACAGTGACCCACAGGCAGAGGGTCCAGGACCACAAGCAGAGATCAGTGGGGTGATCATGTGCATACTTCTGTGTGCTCCGGTGTTTTGTAAAAAAAACACAAAAAAACATTTAGTCTATTTGATTAATGTCCCCTCCCTATTATATGAATTAAACTCCTGAGATCAAAAATAGTATAATTGACTATGGGATGATTTGTGTGTAATGGAGAGAGAGACGTTTAGAGGTATACATATATTAAACAAATCAAAGAAGGAACTGTCAACCCCTGTCATCAACAATAAAACAATTACCATCTGGCATATTTACAAATCTACAATGTTGAATCACTAGGTAAGAAATATGCATAGCTAGCACAATCCATCTGGCAGAATTTAGTCTTCAAATCAACTATAGACCAAAGGGTTTCATAATGCCCCACAACCATTGTATATTATTACACAACCAACAATAAACCGTTACTACAGAAGCATGAACCATTTCAACAGGAGAAACAGAAGCAGAGTAGAGAGAGAACTTGGTCCTTTTGCGTCTCCCAGGGTGACTCAGTACCAGTCTCAAGGGCACCTTCCACCCTGTCCTTTAGAGAGAAAGGCTGTGGACTTCTACAGGCAGTCGTCAAGAGTCTGAGGCTTGGATTCCGGTAAAGCTTTCATGTGGCATTCCCTTTTCCGGGATCACCTTCTATTGTTAATGCATTTACCAGGATCCAGTCATCTTCCTTTGATAATCCTTCACGTTGATACGGCCATTTCTTCCTGCCCTCAGAAAGGCAGTGACAGACACGCTGATATGTGTGAAATGTGGAAAAGCTGAGTCTATATCTCATCTGGTAAATGAATGATCTATGAGTCATTTTGTACTCAGAATATTATCCTACCACAATTATTCCCTTCAACACTATATAAGCGAGGAGGAATGATAGCCCTTTGAAAAGCACAATAAGAGAAGCCGTTACCACTTCTGCTTACGGATGTAATAATTTGGCATGAACATTTAGTTATTTAACCTTTATTTTGACAGGGAGTCATGCTGAGGCCAAGGTCTTTTTCACAGATGAGCCCTGTATACACATCAATATACACTACACACATCACTATATACATCAATATACATTATACACATCGCTATACACATCAATACACACTATACACATCGCTATACACATCAATACACACTATACACATCAATATACATTATACACATCGCTATACACATCAATACACACTATACACATCAATATACACTATACACATCAATATACACATTAATATACACTACACACATCACTATATACATTAATAAACACTATACCATCAATATACACTATATACTATACACATCAATATACACATCAATATACATTATACACATCACTATACACATCAATATACATTATACACATCGCTATACACATCAATACACACTATACACATCAATATACACATTTTTCATTTCATTACAGTACAACGGTTTGATTTGTTTGATCGTAGCTAGCTATATAGCTAGCTACATAGCCGTCTTTGTTTCAAAGATAATTGTGTAGTCTAGACCGATTTCCTAGGTTAGCTAGCCAGCTATTGTCGTTCTTTTAACTCAACGTAACGTAAACAACACTGCTAGCTAGCCAGCTCAGCCCCGAACAGCAGCACTGTAGAAATTATTACACTCAACGGAACGACTTGATTAGTGTAGTGTCAACAACGCAGCTACTGCCAGCTAGCCTACTTTAGCAGTACTGTATCATTTTAATCATTTTAGTCAATAGATTCTTGCTACGTAAGCTTAACTTTCTGAACATTCGAGACGTGTAGTCCGCTTGTCATTCCAATTTCCTTGCATTAGCGTAGCCTTTTCTGTAGCCTGTCAACTATGTGTCTGTCTATCCCTGTTCTCTCCTCTCTGCACAGACCATACAAACGCTCCACACCGCGTGTCCGCCCACCCTAACCTGGTGGTCCCAGCATACGACCCACGTGGAGTTCCAGGTCTCTGGTAGCCTCTGGAACTGCCAATCTGCGGCCAACAAGGCAGAGTTCATCTCAGCCTATGCCTCCCTCCAGTCCCTTGACTTCTTGGCACTGACGGAAACATGGATCACCACAGATAACACTGCTACTCCTACTGCTCTCTCCTCGTCCGCCCACGTGTTCTCGCACACCCCGAGAGCTTCTGGTCAGCGGGGTGGTGGCACCGGGATCCTCATCTCTCCCAAGTGGTCTTTCTCTTTTCTCCCCTTACCCATCTGTCTATTGCCTCCTTTGAATTCCATGCTGTCACAGTTACCAGCCCTTTCAAGCTTAACATCCTTATCATTTATCGCCCTCCAGGTTCCCTCGGAGAGTTCATCAATGAGCTTGATGCCTTGATAAGCTCCTTTCCTGAGGACGGCTCACCTCTCACAGTTCTGGGCGACTTTAACCTCCCCACGTCTACCTTTGACTCATTCCTCTCTGCCTCCTTCTTTCCACTCCTCTCCTCTTTGACCTCACCCTCTCACCTTCCCCCTACTCACAAGGCAGGCAATACGCTTGACCTCATCTTTACTAGATGCTGTTCTTCCACTAACCTCACTGCAACTCCTCCAAGTCTCCGACCACTACCTTGTATCCTTTTCCCAATCTCGCTCTCATCCAACACTTCCCACACTGCCCCTACTGGATGGTATCGCGCCGTCCCAACCTTCGCTCTCTCTCCCCCGCTACTCTCTCCTCTTCCATCCTATCTTCTCTTCCCTCTGCTCAAACTTTCTCCAACCTATCTCCTGATTCTGCCTCCTCAACCCTCCTCTCCTCCCTTACTGCATCCTTTGACTCCCTATGTCCCCTATCCTCCAGGCCGGCTCGGTCCTCCCTCCCCGCTCCGTGGCTCGACGACTCATTGCAGCTCACAGAACAGGGCTCCGGGCAGCCGAGCGGAAATGGAGGAAAACTCGCCTCCCTGCGGACCTGGCATCCTTTCACTCCCTCCTCTCTACATTTTCCTCCTCTGTCTCTGCTGCTAAAGCCACTTTCTACCACTCTAAATTCCAAGCATCTGCCTCTAACCCTAGGAAGCTCTTTGCCACCTTCTCCTCCCTCCTGAATCCTCCCCCTCCCTCCTCCCTCTCTGCAGATGACTTCGTCAACCATTTTGAAAAGAAGGTCGATGACATCCGATCCTCGTTTGCTAAGTCAACCGACACTGCTGGTTCTGCCCACACTGCCCTACCCTATGCTCTGACCTCTTTCTCCCCTCTCTCCAGATGAAATCTCGGTCTTGTGACGGCCGGCCGCCCAACAACCTGCCCGCTTGACCCTATCCCCTCCTCTCTTCTCCAGACCATTTCCGGAGACCTTCTCCCTTACCTCACCTCGCTCATCAACTCATCCCTGACCGCTGGCTACGTCCCTCCCGTCTTCAAGAGAGCGAGAGTTGCACCCCTTCTGAAAAAACCTACACTCGATCCCTCCGATGTCAACAACTACAGACCAGTATCCCTTCTCTCTTTTCTCTCCAAAACTCTTGAGCGTGCCGTCCTTGGCCAGCTCTACCGCTATCTCTCTCAGAATGACCTTTTGATCCAAATCAGTCAGGTTTCAAGACTAGTCATTCAACTGAGACTGCTCTTCTCTGTATCACGGAGGCGCTCCGCACTGCTAAAGCTAACTCTCTCTCCTCTGCTCTCATCCTCCTAGACCTATCGGCTGCCTTCGATACTGTGAACCATCAGATCCTCCTCTCCACCCTCTCCGAAATCTCCGGCGCGGCCCACGCTTGGATTGCGTCCTACCTGACAGGTCGCTCCTACCAGGTGGCGTGGCGAGAATCTGTCTCCTCACCACGCGCTCTCACCACTGGTGTCCCCAGGGCTCTGTTCTAGGCCCTCTCTTATTCTCGCTATACACCAAGTCACTTGGCTCTGTCATAACCTCACATGGTCTCTCCTATCATTGCTATGCAGACGACACACAATTAATCTTCTCCTTTCCCCCTTCTGATGACCAGGTGGCTCAATCGCATCTCTGCATGTCTGGCAGACATATCAGTGTGGATGACGGATCACCACCTCAAGCTGAACCTCAGCAAGACGGAGCTCCTCTTCCTCCCGGGAAGGACTGCCCGTTCCATGATCTCGCCATCACGGTTGACAACTCCATTGTGTCCTCCTCCCAGAGCGCTAAGAACCTTGGCGTGATCCTGGACAACACCCTGACGTTCTCAACTAACATCAAGGCGGTGTCCCGTTCCTGTAGGTTCATGCTCTACAACATCCGCAGAGTAAAGCGACCCTGCCTCACACAGGAAGCGGCGCAGGTCCTAATCCAGGCACTTGTCATCTCCCGTCTTGATTACTGCAACTCGCTGTTGGCTGGGCTCCCTGCCTGTGCCATTAAACCCCTACAACTCATCCAGAACGCCGCAGCCCGTCTGGTGTTCAACCTTCCCAAGTTCTCTCACGTCACCCCGCTCCTCCGCCTCTCCACTGGCTTCCAGTTGAAGCTCGCATCCGCTACAAGACCATGGTGCTTTTTCACGGAGCTGTGAGGGGAACGGCACCTCAGTACCTCCAGGCTCTGATCAGGCCCTACACCCAAACAAGGACACTGCGTTCATCCACCTCTGGCCTGCTCGCCTCCCTACCACTGAGGAAGTACAGTTCCCGCTCAGCCCAGTCAAAACTGTTCGCTGCTCTGGCCCCCAATGGTGGAACAAACTCCCTCACGACGCCAGGACAGCGGAGTCAATCACCACCTTCCGGAGACACCTGAAACCCCACCTCTTCAAGGAATACCTAGGATAGGGTAAGTAAGGGTAAGTAATCCTTCTCACCCCCCTTCTCATACCCAACAAGATTTAGATGCAAGTGGCTGTTCCACTGGTTGTCATAAGGTGTATGCACAATTTGTAAGTCGCTCTGGATAAGAGCGTCTGCTAAATGACTTAAATGTAAATGTAAATGTACACATGAATATACACTACACACATCACTATATACATTAATATACACTATACCATCAATATACACTATATACTATACACATCAATATACACATCAATATAAATTATACACATCACTATACACATCAATACACACTATACACATCAATATACACATGAATATACACTACACACATCACTATATACATTAATATACACTATACCATCAATATACACTATATACTATACACATCAATATACACATCAATATACATTATACACATCACTATACACATCAATACACACTATACACATCAATATACATTATACACATCACTATACACATCAATACACACTATACACATCAATATACACAATCATTTACACAATACACATCACTATACACATCAATATATGCAGTCTTGGCCAAAAGGTTTGAGAATGACACAAATATTAATTTTCACAAAGTCTGCTGCCTCAGTGTCGTTAGATATTTTTGTCAGATGTTACTATGTAATACTGAAGGATAATTATAAGCATTTCATAAGTGTCAAAGGCTTTTATTGACAGAAACATGAAGTTGATGCGAAGAGTCAATATTTGCAGTGTTGACCCTTCTTTTTCAAGACCTCTGCAATCCGCCCTGGCATGCTGCCAATTATCTTCTGGGCCACATCCTGACTGATGGCAGCCCATTCTTGCATGATCAATGCTTGTCAGAATTTGTGGGGTTTTGTTTGTCCACCCGCCTCTTGAGGATTGACCACAAGTTCTCAATTGGATTAAGGTCTGGGGAGTTTCCTGGCCATGGACCCAAAATATCTATGTTTTGTTCGAGCCACTTAGTTATCACTTTTGCCTTATGGCAAGGTGCTCCATCATGCTGGAAAAGGCATTGTTCATCACCAAACTGTTCCTGGATGGTTGGGAGAAGTTGCTCTCGGAGGATGTGTTGGTACCATTCTTTATTCATGGCTGTGTTCTTAGGCAAAATTGTGAGTGAGCCCACTCCCTTGGCTGAGAAGCAACCCCACACATGAATGGTCTCAGGGTGCTTTACTGTTGGCATGACACAGGACTGATGATAGTGCTCACCTTGTCTTCTCCGGACAAGCTTTTTTTCCGAATGCCCCAAAAAATCGGAAAAGGGATTCATCAGATAAAATCACTTTACTCCAGTCCTCAGCAGTTCCTGTTCATTTTGCAGAATATCTGTCTGCCCCTGATGTTTTTCCTGGAGAGACGTGGCTTCTTTGCTGCCCTTCTTGACACCAGGCCATCCCCCAAAAGTCTTCGCCTCAATGTGCGTGCCGATGCGCTCACACCGGCCTGCTGCCATTCCTGAGCAAGCTCTGTACTGGTGGTGCCCTGATCCCGCAGCTGAATCAACTTTAGGAGACGGTCCTGGTGCTTGCTGGACTTTCTTGGGCACTCTGAAGCCTTCTTCACTACAATTGGACCGCTCTCCTTAAAGTTCTTGATGAATGATAAATGGTTGATTTAGGTGCAATCTTACTGGCAGCAATATCCTTGCCTGTGAAGCCCTTTTTGTGCCAAAGCAATGATGATGGCACGTGTTTCATTGCAGGGAACCCATATTTGACAGAGGAAGAACAATGATTCCAAGCACCACCCTCCTTTTGAAGCTTCCAGTCTGTTAATAGAACTCAATCAGCATGACAGAGTGATCTCCAGCCTTGTTCTCATCAACACTCACACCTGTGTTAACGAGAGAATCACTGACATGGTGTCAGCTGGTCCTTTTGTGGCAGGGCTGAAATGCAGTGGAAATGTTTTTGGGGGGATTCAGGTAATTTGCATGGCAAAGAGGGACTTTGAAATGAATTGCAATTCATCTGGTCACTCTTCATAACATTCTGGTGTATATGCAAATTGCCATCATACAAACTGAGGCAGCAGACTTTGTGAAAATTAATATTTGTGTCAAAACTTTTGGCCACGACTGTACTATACACATCATTAAACACTATACACATCAATATACACATCAAAATGCAATATACACCTCAATATACACATCAAAATGCACTATACACATCAATATACACATCAAAATGCACTATACACATCAATATACACATCAATATACACATCAAAATACACTATACACATCAATATACACAACAATATACACTATACACATCAATATACACAACAATATACACTATACACATCAATATACACAACAATATACACTATACACAACAATATACACTATACACATCAATATACACAACAATATACACTATACACATCAATATACATTATACAGGTCAATATACACATCAATACACATCAATTTACACTATACACATCAATATGCACTATACACATCACTATACACACCAAAATACACTATACACATCAATATACACAACAATATACACTATACACATCAATATACATTATACAGGTCAATATACAATATACACATCAATACACATCAATTTACACTATACACATCAATATACACATCACTATACACATCACTATGCTTATCAGTATACACATCCCTATACACATCACTATTCATATCATTATACACTATACACATCAATATATACTATACACATCAGTATACACTGTACACATCAATATACAGTATACACATCAGTATACACTGTACACATCAATATACAGTACCGTGCAAAAGTTTTAGGCAGGTGTGAAAAAATTCTATAAAGTAAGAATGCTTTCAAAAATTGACGTTAATAGTTTATATTTATCAATTAACAAAATGCAAAGTGAGTGAACAGAAGAAAAATCTACATCAAATCCAGATTTGGTGTGACCACCCTTTGCCTTCATAACAGCATCAATTCTTCTATGTACACTTGCACACAGTTTTTGAAGGAACTCGGCAGGTAGGTTGGCCCAAACATCTTGGAGAACTAACCACAGATCTTCTGTGGATTTAGGCTGCCTCAGGTGCTTCTCTCTCTTCATGTAATCGCAGACAGAGTCGATGATGTTGAGATCAGGGATTTGTTGGGGCCGAACCATCACTTCCAGGACTCCTTGTTCTTCTTCAGGCTGAAGATAGTTCTTAATAACTTTTGCTGTATGTGTGGGGTCATTTTCATCCTGCAGAATAAATTTGGGGCCAATCAGATGCCTCCCTGATTGTTTTGCGTGATGGATAAGTATCTGCCTGTACTTCTCAGCATTGAGGAGCCCATTAATTCTCACCAAATCCCCAACTCCATTTGCAGAAATGCAGCCCCAAACTTGCAAGGAACCTCCACCATACTTCACTGTTGCCTGCAGACACTCATTCGTGTACCGAACAAACTGCCTTCTGCTACGGTCAAATATTTCAGATTTTGACTCATCAGTCAAGAGCACCTGCTGCTATTTTTATGTACCCCAATTCCTGTGTTTTCTTGCATAGTTGAGTTGACCGATCTCCCTCAAGGCCATAAAAAACGGGGACATGAACAGTTCAGGGTTCGCGATCCCCCCAAATGCACCAACATTGGGAAGTCATGAGAAAAAAGGAAAAGACAAAAGAAAACAATAATGCAAAAAAATTAAATTAAAATAAAGACATCAAGGACAATTAAATCATAACAGCAAGGCCAACTGTATATGTTTGAGTGCATGTCTGGCATTATTTACATATGTGTGTGTTCTTGCATGTGTTTATTTGAATCAGAGTGTGTGTATATGCATGTGTACAAACGCCTGCACGGCATCAGCCTCAGGCAATTCGGCATTGGTTGTAAAAACACTGCCCCTCAGTGTCATTCAAACGTACTTTTTATTATGTTTTATTTTTCCTTTGATTTGGCAACATTTTTATACTCCCAACCCTTCCTTTGCCCATCCATCCCGCCCCAGCAACTCCTGGTCACCCTCAGCCCATCACTTGTCCCATCTATCTCTGCTGGTCACCCTCAGCCCATCCCACCTATCTCTGCTCAGCAATTCCATCTCTCCCAACCCTCAGCTCCCATCCCACCCTCAGCCCATCCCACCTATCTCTGCTGGCCACCCTCAGCCCATCCCATCTATCTCTGCTGGCCACCCTCAGCCCATCCCCATCTATCTCTGCTGGCCACCCTCAGCCCATCCCACTATCTCTGCTGGCCACCCTCAGCCCATCCCACCTCAGCCCATCCCACCTATCTCTGCTGGCCACCCTCAGCCCATCCCACCTATCTCTGCTGGCCACCCTCAGCCCATCCCATCTATCTCTGCTGGTCACCATCCCAGCCCATCCCACCTATCTCTACTGGGTCCACCCTCAGCCCATCCCATCTATCTCTGCTGGTCACCCTCAGCCCATCCCACCTATCTCTGCTGGCCACCCTCAGCCCATCCCATCTATCTCTGCTGGTCACCCTCAGCCCATCCCACCTATCTCTGCTGGCCACCCCCATCAGCCCATCCCATCTATCTCTGCTGGCCACCCTCAGCCCATCCCATCTATCTCTGCTGGCCACCCAGCCCTCAGCCCATCCCATCTATCTCTGCTGGCCACCCTCAGCCCATCCCACCTATCTCTGCTGGCCACCCTCAGCCCATCCCATCTATCTCTGCTGGTCACCATCAGCCCATCCCACCTATCTCTACTGGCCACCCTCAGCCCATCCCATCTATCTGCTGGTCACCCTCAGCCCATCCCATCTACCCTCTCCCACCTATCTCTGCTGGTCACCCTCAGCCCATCCCACCTATCTCTGCTGGCCACCCTCAGCCCATCCCATCTATCTCTGCCACCCTCAGCCCATCCCACCTATCTCTGCTGGTCACCCTCAGCCCATCCCACCTGCTGGCCACCCTCAGCCCATCCCATCTATCTCTGCTGGTCCCACCCTCAGCCCATCCCACCTATCTATCTCTCCCATCTATCTCTGCTGGCACACCCATCCCAGCCCATCCCACCTATCTGGCCACCCTCAGCCCATCCCACCTATCTCTGCTGGCCACCCTCAGCCCATCCCACCTATCTCTGCTGGCCACCCTCTTCGGATTTCTACGCAACATATATATTTCAACTATGATGTTTAACATACAATTTCAATCTATCTAATCAGATAGAATCCACAGGCTGCATGTTGAAGATAAATACTTTTACTAAGAGTATTGTATATCAGTAATTGACTGACCCGGTCTCTCCAGATCTCCCAACAGTACTCTTTCTAGGGTCAATTTTAGATCATTTTCAGCCATTCCTGAACCTGAGACCAGAAATAGGCTACCTGAGGGCAATACCAAAATAAATGGTAATTTGATTCTGTATCCTCACAACAAAATCTGCAGAGCTTCGATGATTTTATGTCTCAAATATTCACATTTGTTGGTGGCAAGAATTCTATATAATAATTTTAGCTGAAAAGCACGAAGTGTTGAATCTTGCGTCATTTTATATATCAACTCATACATCCTGTACCATGGAATCAGTACATCAAAAATCTCTTCCCAACTATTTTGCGATCTGTATGGCACAGATGTAAACATATTGGTCCTCAATTGAAAATGGTATACTTTCCTATCTATGCTATTTTTATTCCTCTACCAGTTTTGATCCTTTATATTGGGCAGGCAGACCAGTTCCCTACCTCCTCCCGCTGCCACCTGCCTCCTCCATTTTTGGGGTAATGCTGTAATCAATTGGTTGAACTCTTGGATTGAGCAGACCTTCCCGTATAATTATGATAACTCCATGAAAGACATAACTCTACCATTACACTTTACAATATCATTTAGGAACAAAATACCCCTTTCAAACATCTTTCCCATAAATAAAGTTATTTTATCAACCAGCACATTTGAGTTCAGCCATAATATGTGTTGTAATATTATGGCTGACCTTGTTAGCAGAGTTTGGCTGTTCCTCACCCAGTTTGATTCCTCCGACACAGCTGTTTCTGTTTCAGTTAATGATTGTGTTTCAATCTACATATTGAATTGATGATCATTAGCACCTGTTTGGTATAATTGTTTAATCATACACCTCACGATATACCTACAAAATCCCTGACTGTGTGCAAGTGAACCTAGAAGAATTGATGCTGTTATGAAGGCAAAGGGTCGTCACACCAAATCTGGATTTGATTTAGATTTTTCTTCTGTTCCCTCACTTTGCATTTAGTTCATTGATAAATATAATCTATTAACATGTCTATTTTTGAAAGCATTCTTACTGTACAGCAGTTATTCACACCTGCCTAAAACTTTTGCACAGTACTATACACTATACACTTCAGTATACACTATACACATCAAAATACACTATACACATCCCTACACACATCACTATACACGAAAAGCATAACACAATCATAGAAAACAAACAAATTTGTCAGTAAAAAGGTCCACAACCAGACATCTGAATTTCCCTAGAGGCTTTGAAGATTATTCGATAAATAAAGTGCAAAAAAACAAAATGGAGATTTCCTTAACTCAGTGAAGATGGAAGGGATCTCCAGAGTTAGCTGAGACGGGGTGTGGTGTCTCCTAAATCTGTATTACTGGTACAGCATAGGGCTAACAGGCTTACTGAAATGATAAACCTCTGAAATCTATCCAGTACACAAAACATGAAATACTACATCACATACTTCAGTGTTGTGAAATAAAACATGTGCAACTGTGAGTAGAGCATGTACAGAACTATAAAGATGACATCAACATTTCAGCAAGAGCCCATCTCAAATGCGTTGACAAAATCCCATGTGGAAAAGAGGTTGTGGTGATATTGTTGTAATTGTTGTAATCAGACATTTAAATGACCTCTTCACAGTTGAAAGACAGAACAAATCAGCATACTGCTCAAGTAGGACAATCTTTATAAATCTCAGCAACCCTCACAAACATAAAGCATGACCTAATTTTCCACCAAAGACAAGTCTTGACAGCTAAAAATGTTGATGATGGAAACAGATATACCACACTGTGTCGGATAGAGATTTCAGTGTTGGCCAGGACTCTGAGTCTGGTAAAAAAAAAAAACACAAAAAAAACACTCAAACTATCTGGGAAGTATCAAGCTCTGCAAGTAGAGGAGGTTCTTCATTTTCCTCTCGTTTTGCAAGAATAGAGACTGAACAGAGTTAAGACTGGGGGTAGTGTCTGCATTTCTGGTGGCTTTCATCTCAGCACTCAAAACATAAACACGTCTCATAACACTATAATATGGTCATCTTTAATAGGCCGTCATTGTAAATACGAATTTGTTCTTAACTGACTTGCCAAGTGAAATAAAAAAAAAAACAGGTAAAAAAACCCTCTACTCATATGTCCTACCAGAAGTTCAGGGCCCTAGATGTATTTGTACACTCACTATAACAGCAGCCTCAGCTAGCTGTGTGGACCATAGAGATCCTATCATTTATATGTCATTCTATGGTGTGGACATTAGGGTCCTATTTTATGGAGGTCTTTATGACTCTATTATGTTGTCACTCCCACCCTGATGGGACCTCTAGGACCTGGTGGAATAAACAGGGAATTACACAATGTACACATTAACTCTCTGAAACTTTTGTTCACGGTCAACATTTCACAGTTGAATAACTGCTTGGTCTCTTTTTTAGTAAAGGCCCGTTGCAGTCAAAAACGTTTTATATATATTTCCAGACTGTGAAGTTGGAATAATACTGTGAAATTGTAAAAGTTATTTTAATTTCCTAGTGTAAGAGCTGTTTGAAAAGAACGACTGAAATTTCAGCCTGCTTTGGTGGGATGGAGTTTTGCCTGCAAGGTGACATCACCAGGCGGTAAATGAGTTAATTGACCAATAAGGAAGAGAGTTCCAAACCTCTGCCAATAACAGCTAGTTTTCAGTTTTCCCCTCCCCACTCAGACCACTCCCAGACAGTTCTAGAAAAATTATTGTTTGAGAAATTGCTCTCTGGTAAGAAGCTAATTTGGTAGATTTTTTTAAACCATTTTAATTTAAAGCAATCACAGTAATGTACTTAATTGTTACCTAGAAATGATTTGATATTGAGATAAAAATGGCTGCATTGTACCTTTAATGCATCTGAATGTGTAATTACAGTGAGCTCCAAAAGTTTTTTAATGTTGTTTTGGCTCTGTACTGCAGCATTTTGGATTTGGAATGAGGTCGACACTTTAACCTCATAGTCAGTATAGAGACAAAACAACAACATTGTCCCAATACTTTTGGAGCTCAATGTATTTGTTGAAAGAGAGGTAGCCTGAAAACATATGCTTATGAATTGCAAACGGTTTGAGGCAGTGTAGTATAAGACATGGATATAATTATGTTCTTTTTCCTTTACCCCATAACAAAATCAATGGGAATTTGTTCCCTACCATTAGTTGACCACATGGCTGTAGTTAATTGTTTCAGTATGTCTAATGGGAGTCCTCGGGCGGCTGATGCATGGTGCCTGGAAGCCAACATGAAGGACATGGGCGGTCTGACCAACACAAGCAAACAGTGATACGGTTTACATCTATACAAGACGGCTGATTTTGAGCCTGAACTTTTCTCTTTTGTCAGAAAAGTCAAGGAACAAGACACCTGTAAATTAGAATATCCAAATATGAAATTATGAATAAAAGATGACAAAAATGACATGATTAAAAACAAAAAAAACTAGAAAGATCAGCTGAGAATACTGAGATTCAGAGAAGGTCTACTGAGTAACTGAAAACAGGTGTCGCCAGTCTGAGAACCTGAACTACTTTAATATCTCCAGGGTTCATACATACAGTAGGAATAGTTGGACAAAAGCAAGCCATCAATCACAATAAAAGGCAATGTTTTAATCTATTGTGCCTTAGCACTGCACTGCATATAAGACCAGGTCTGAGGTATGTGTAAACTGGCTGCCAGGTCCATAGAGACAGAGGCAACATATGATTTCCACACAAGCAGCAATAAGAGCAACACATGCTACATGCATTAATGGTGAGGACAGAAAGAGGAGGAGAGGGTATAAGAGAGGTCGTGGCAGTTTATACTACACCTGGGACATTTTCAATAGGATGCTAGGTCTCAGCATATTCACATATAAGTGGAATATATAGAATGGGATATATAGAACCATGTCTGTTCTATCTATTGCAATTCCATAATGCAACTCCAGAACTCCTCACTGAAAACGGCGAAGGCTGGATTTTGGCTCTTTGGAAGCAGGAGGGGCTAACATGTCTGAGACTCTCATGCAGACTAATTGGAAAGCCAGGCAGAGTAAGAAATGGAGAAAGAGAGGGAGAAAGACAGGGAGAAATAAAGTGAGAAAGAGAGGGAGAAGGAGAGGGAAACAAAAGGGAGAAAGAAAGGGAATAAGAGAGGGAGAAAGAAGGAGAAATAGAGGGAGAAATAGATGGAGAAATAGAGGGAGAAATAGATGGAGAAAGACAGGGAGAAATAAAGTGAGAAAGAGAGGGAGAAGGAAAGGGAAACAAAAGGGAGAAAGAATGAGAAATAGAGGGAGAAAGAGAAGGAGAAAGAAGGAGAAATAGAGGGAGAAAGAGAGGGAGAAAGAAGGAGAAATAGAGGGAGAAAGAGAGGGAGAAAGAAGGAGAAATAGAGGGAGAAATAGATGGAGAAAGAGAGGGAGAAAGATGGAGAAATAGAGGGAGAAAAAGAGGGGGAAAGAGAGGGAAAAGAAAGGGAGAAAGAAATTGAAAAAGAGAGGGAGAAAGAAGGAGAAATAGAGGGAGAAAGGGAAAAAGAAGGAGAAATAGAGGGAGAAAGAGAGGGAGAAAGAAGGAGAAATAGAGGGAGAAAGAGAGGGAGAAAGAAGGAGAAATAGAGGGAGAAAGAGAGGGAGAAAGGGAAAAAGAAGGAGAAATAGAGGGAGAAAGAGAGGGAGAAAGAAGGAGAAATAGAGGGAGAAAGAGAGGGAGAAAGATGGAGAAATAGAGGGAGAAAAAGAGGGGGAAAGAGAGGGAAAAGAAAGGGAGAAAGAAATTGAAAAAGAGAGGGAGAAAGAAGGAGAAATAGAGGGAGAAAGGGAAAAAGAAGGAGAAATAGAGGGAGAAAGAAGGAGAAATAGAGGGAGAAAGAGAGGGAGAAAGAAGGAGAAATAGAGGGGAAAAGAGAGGGAGAAAGAGAGGGGGAAAGAGAAGGAAAAGAAGAGGGAGAAAGAGTGGGAGAAAGAAAGAATAAGAGAGGGAGAAATGGTGTGAGAAAGAGAGGAAGAAAGAGCAATCCCTACCACAAGACTCTCTTCCTGCCACAGACAATCTTTCTTCCCTCTGTCTGAGAGCTACACCAGAGAGGTCCCCGTGGGTCTCTGGGCTCTGTCTGAGAGCTGGTCAGATTTATAAAGTCCTGGTGTCCTCCCTGCTGCTACAGCAACGGTAAGGTCAGGAGGAAAGATGTGGAGCTGAACACCCTTTCATTTTTGGTCAGTGTCCCAGATGGGTATAGATAAATAGTCTAGTCTGGTGTGTACTTGGGCAGAGGTCTGCTCTCAGTGGCTTTATTGTTTTACCATTCCTATTGGTTGGCTAGCTAATTCATAGATTGATCCAAGCCTTAGTTTGGGGAGAAACAAGTCTTTCTTGTGACTAAAAAAGAACAAAACGTTCTCTTCACACACTGTTCACACAAGTTTACAAAATACAGAATGAATGTAAAAAAATCAACCACCGTGTTGGGTTTTATTCACACAAACCATAGCGCATTTGAGTCCTGTTACTTCTGTTACTTGGCTCCGTGTTCAACAGTTCAAACATAGCTGGTTCTGGATCACTGATATTACATAACAGGAATACATGCTGCTGACCTTGTGAATTATGTGCGCCATGTCAGCCAAGCTAAACAAATCCCAAAGAACAGAATAATCGAATCAAATTGTATTTTTACCAATGCAGTTTTCAGAAAAATACAACAACAAAAAAGTAACAAATAAAAGTAACAAATAATTAAATAGCAGCAGTAAAACAACCATAGCGAGGCTATTTACAGGGGGTACCGGTACAGAGTCAATGGGCAGGAGCACCGGTTAGTCGAGGTAATTGAGGTAATATGTACAAGTAGGTAGAGTTATTAAAGTGACTGTGCATAGATAATAACAGAGAGTAGCAGCAGCGTAAAAGAGGGGGGTAATGCAAATAGTCTGGGTAGCCATTTGATTAGCTGTTCAGGAGTCTTATGGCTTCGGGGTAGAAGCTGTTTATAAGCCTCTTGGACCTAGACTTGTCGCTCCTGTACCGCATGCCGTGCGGTAGCAGAGAGAACAGTCTATGACTAGGGTGACTGGAGTCTTTGACAATATTTAAGGCCTTCCTCTGACAGCCAGTGTTAGGATAACTTCAATTAAAGCTGCACTCACAGTTTCAAACTATGTAAAAATATACGATTCAGTGTTGCCAAATCAGTGACAGTCAGGCTAACAAACATTGTTCATTTAGTTATCATTAACTTATTATGAGTAAGTTATTTGTTTTTTGGGTCATGTGTTCATCAACACCAGGTTTGGGCAGCTCAAGCTGCAGAATGGATGTATTCATTTATAAAACAATCAAGAAAAGAACTTGTCAACAAAAAAAACACAACAAAAAAAAGAGATTAAAAGGAATGCATGCTCGATAAGCTCTGCAGAGTTGACCTGGAGCAGGAAGTGACCTCATAAGGCTCAAGTTTCCTATTTGTTTGCACTGAAACTCAATCCAGCAGAGCAGGTCAATCCGATAGACATCTGGAACTCACTGAGCTGATGCCCCAGATGACCTCAATGAGTGTGTAGGCATAGGCCTAAACACTCAGTGATTGGAGGAGCAGACAAGGTATTGATCAGTTTCCTATCACTACGTCAACAGACAAGGGCAAACCGGACCTTCACATTGGTCATTCCAAAATGAAGATGAAATGATGACCAAAAAAAACAGATATTCAAACGGTGTTTTGATACTGATCTGTTAAGTGTGTTTTGACATCTGTGGCGTCTCAGAAGGTCATGTGCCTGAAGTAACCCACAATACAAATTCACCCAGATGTCAACAGCAGGAAAGACATATTCTTCTATGTGTATTATACTAAGCCCTTGGCACGGTACTGTATCTAGCCTACTAGCATTATGGAAAATACGATCTGGTAGCCATCTGGAAGGATATTGTCCTGAACCAGAATTGTTTGACTTGGAAAAGACCAGTATGATTTCAGACTGTTTGAAACATACTGTATTTTGCCCCAGGGATGGTCAAAAATATCAGGCTAATACTTGCTGTGACAGTGATGCAGTAGTGAGTCCCACAGTATTGGAAACCAAAGGTGGACTTCATTTAGAGACCGTTGGAAAATAGACAAAGAGAAGAAAAACAGCCATTGCTTGAACTCTGTGACTGTTGGATAACCTGTAAACTGGTACAGTGGTATTGGTAACGCCACTGTGAACTCCCTTGCTCCTTTTCATCCTCACCCTAAAAAGCTCTGCACACAAACTATTTGTCTGCATACTTTCCATTTCCCACAGATTATGTAAACCTGCGTAGTCACACATCTTGACCCAATCATCCAACACTGTACCAATGTTTCACATTTCGAGGCATCATGAGTGTGTCAAGAATGAACATCTATTCATCATATTTGTTTTTTTGTTTTTGTTTTCGGGGGGGGGGTGATAAATCCAGCCACGTGTAAACTCTCTAAACGTAACAGCCAACAGACGTTTGAAAAAGAGAGACGATTTTTTTACGAGAATCTGGACATGGAATTCAGTACCTGAGATGGTTTGTTTTCACGGTTGAATATACATCAGAAAGAGAATGGAAACGACGAGACTGTAGGAAAGATCGGTCATTAGAACAAAAACAATTATAAGTTTTGACAGTCTCCACTCTTTATCCGCCTGAGAAACTGGGAAAATGAATCCGTTTCCATTATTGTGGCTGGAGCTGAAGAAATTGTTGTGGTGGAGGGTGGTTGGTGGCAGGGTTGCGAGTCATTCCCTTAAAGTTATGAAAACCATACGGCACCAGAGAAAACCATCGTCCAGCACAGCAATCCCCCCCCCCCTCCTCCACACAGTCAGTCATTACCCAGCCCCTCTTCCAAAAACACACAATCCTTTTTCCTTTGCATACCCTCCTTCTTTCTTTCTCCCCTCCCTCCCGTCTCTTTTCTTTCTCCTGCAGATCAGTTAGAATGCTGCTACCAAGGCAGAGGTAGACCAGCAGGGAGCTCAGGAGAAAGGCCTCTGACTAAATGTAAGAGAATAGTTTTGTTTGGGGAAAAGTTGTGGAGTATTGAAAAAAAAAGCAGTAAGAAAAAAAGTCTTACTTAGAGAAAGGTGTAGTTAGGTGAGAAAAGACAATGGTACAGATGGGGAAGATGAGCTGTGCCTTGCGCTCCTGTGCTCTTCTGGCAGTCTTGTGTGCCTGCTGGCCTCCCTGGACTCTGGGACAAGAGCTGCAGGAACAAGATGCCCTCTGCACTGCAGATGGCTGCTACGCCGTCTATTTCCAACGGAAGACTTTTCGGGAATCTGCAAGGTTCTGCAAGGACAAACGTGGTTCCCTGGCAACCCTAAAGAGTTCTGAGGAAGCGGCTATGGTCCATGAGCTCCTTTCGTCGGTGGAGCAGCGCGGCCCTCGGGCCAGGGTCAGACTGTGGATTGGGCTCCATCGCCAGCCCAGGCAGTGCTCTGCCACACGCCCACTCAGGGGATTCCAATGGATCACAGGTGAACAGGACACCCAGTACAGAAACTGGCTGAGAGCGGACTCACCTAGTACCTGTGCCGCACCCCGCTGTGTCGTCATAAGTGTCAACACTGCTGCTGACACCCGGGAGCAGCACGACAACTTCAAATGGCTGGATGGCTCCTGCTCACTGGCTGTAGATGGATTCATGTGTCACTACAACTACCGGGGGATGTGCCCTTCTCTGAAGAGTGAGGGAGGGGGACCTGCACTGTATACCACCCCTTTCAACCTGCTCAGCACCATCCTCACTCACATCCCCTTTGGTTCAGTAGCCACCTTGCCCTGCCCAGATAATGAAGACAGCTTAGGAGAACAGTCTGTTCTTTGCATGCTGAGGGAGGATGGGAGTGTGGGCTGGTCAAAGGATGCCCCCCTCTGCTCTGATGGCCCCCAGGACTGGTGTGAAGAGGAAAATGGTGGCTGTGAGCATTTCTGTCAGAATGCTGACACACACTATTACTGTGAGTGTTCTGAAGGCTTCACACTGGCAGAGGACGGCCAGACCTGCCAGCCGAACCATTCCTGTGGCACGGCCAACTGTGAGTTTGACTGTGAAGAGAATACTAAAGGATTCCGCTGCAAATGTCCAAATGGTTACCTGTTGGCACCTGGTGGACGCAACTGCCTGGATGTTGATGAGTGTCTGCAGGCGCCCTGCCCTCATATCTGTGTAAATGCTCCTGGGACATTTGAGTGTCGCTGCAATGAGGGCTACGAGCCTGATGAAGACGGAGAATGTGTGGATGTCGATGAATGCAAAGATTCCAGCAGCTGTGCACACAGATGTGAGAACACCCCTGGTTCCTATGCCTGCCACTGCCGCCAAGGCTTCACTGAGCTGCCCGATGATCCAGGCTTATGCCAGGACATCGATGATTGTCAGATCTCCACAAGCTGCCACCAGAAGTGTCTCAACTATGTGGGTGGGTTTGAGTGCTATTGTGAGGCAGGGTACGAGCTGCAGTCAGACCAGTATTCCTGTATGGCCATTCCAGAGGGTGAACATGAGTATTCATCCACAGCTACCTCATCCTACCAAACCTCTTTCTCCTGGGTCCCCGAATTCCCAGACTGGGTTACCGACACCACAGCTTTGGAGTGGCTGACAGAGAAGACCAGCCTTGAGAGGCTTCCTACTGAGAAGACAGCCTCTATGCCGGTTCCACACAGGCCGTCGAATGACTATAACTCACACTGGGATGTTCTCACACGGAGAAAGCCCGCTCAGAACACTGTCACACCCTTGCCCAGCTCATCCTCCCAGGAAGATGATGTCACTCAAAGCCAAGCAGGTGATCCCTCAGTGGTGCCCAGCGTTAGTGACAGCCACCACCCAGCAGTCCAGAATGACAGGGGGGCTGGGAGAGTGGTAGAAACCCCAGACAGTAACTCTGAGATTAAGGCCGCCACCACCCCCACCATCACACTCAGAGTCCCACTTCCAGCCCAAACAACAGCATTCGCATTAGGGGCAGAGCGGCCTGACAGTAAGGGCAAACGGAAGCAGGACAAGAGCTGGCTTCTCGTAGCACTCCTGGTGCCCCTGTGTGTTTTCATTGTGGTGATGCTGGCTCTGGGCATTGTGTACTGCACTAGCTGTGCTGTAGAACAAAACAAGAGAATCACTGACTGTTACCGCTGGATCGTCACCTCCAAATCAGAGAACAAGAACAAGGCGAAATCTCCTGCTTGACCAATAGAGGGCATACTGACTTTTTAATGATCAGTTCTGAATAGGGGGGGATGAATAAAGGGTTAAATAAAGAACAGGATCCAGACCACCCATCTGATGGCCTCTGAAACTGAACCCCTGCATACTCCTGCGGAACATTCTAGTGTCTCTGTCTGAAGTTAATCTACAAATAGTGCTTATTAATTATGACAACATAAATGAAGTGCTGTTTTTTTAGGTGTTGTAAAGATCTGATAAATGCTTCTGAAGGGGAGATGACTTTATCGAGAGGAAGGGGTTCATATTTCATTGCTAGTGCTTCTGAAGACAGGGGAGATGACTTTATCGAGAGGAAGGGGTTCATGTTTCACTGCTAGTGCTTCTGAAGACAGGGGAGATGACTTTATCGAGAGGAAGGGGTTCATATTTCACTGCTAGTGCTTATTTCGCCACCATCAGAAAAATGTCTTAAACAATTATTCATTTAGCAGGTGCTAAAGTGTATTGTAGACCTCGTTATTGAGGTTACTGATAATCAACAGAATAAACTTCAGAGTATTAATTTAAGAAACCTAGATGAGAAACAAGCCCATAACATGTATTGAGAAGAAACATGTGCAAGCAAAATGCTCCAATTGCAGAATATTTGAATGTGTTGCCTTTTGTAATATGTACCCACTTTTGTTAGTTAGGCCTAAATTGAATTATGTCCTTCTAGATTCGTTGCACTGAGTATGCATTGGATTTGAATAAAAATCAATAAACCATTTCTGTATTGTTTGACTGACACACCTCATGCCGTGAAAACGATGATGAACAGAGCGGGCCAGCTTGTAGTCCTAAACCAGAGTTCCCTCTGGTTTGTTCAGCCATATCTATGGGGAAAAGGAATGAGGAAAGAATAGGGTTTCGGGGATAAACACCAAATATAAGGTCTAGGCTTAGGAGATCTTATATTTTGTTGTTATATGAGATAATATCAGTCAGTTAACATGTCCTTTATGAATTATGAAGCCTTTAAGTGCTTTTCTTTGTAACATATATGCTTCGACATTCATAAAAAGTGAAGTTGGCTGATGAAAATGATCACATGGAACAAAATGTATCATAAGATCTCCTAAGTCTGTGTTTACCGCCAACCTTATTCATTTCTCCATAGGCTTTGTCCAACGAACCAAATGTACACATACATGTTATTCAATCATTGCACCCACACTGCTCTCGCAATTCAACGAGCGTCTGAGTAGCCAGGCGCTAAAATAGATCTTGGTTCTATTTGTGGAGCTTAATGCGGTGCAAGTCCCACCTCTCCCATCTCCTCGTTGGTTTTTAGGAGCATATACCCACGTGGGTGATTGAAAGATGAACTAAGCTCCACACACCAGTCTATCGTGGTAATGCACCTTAAATTGGTTGCCAACCATATGAAGTCCAAAGAAGAAGCCCGAAGAAGGAGAGATTACTAGAAAACAAATGTTTACCCTTTAATCTGTGGATTAATTGTCTTGTGCATTTTAGGTAAAATAACAACCCAATGTTTATATTCCAGGACAAATTACCTAGCAACAATAAACTAGCTAGCTAAATTGCCATAAATGTTGGATGCTTTTAGACCGGTCCCCAAGTTAATATAGTTGGTCTGGTGTGGGGGGCCAAAATCAACATGCGCGCGTGAGGTCTGGTCAGCTTGTTTTAGTGGCTACAAAAATAGTCCGTTACAATTTCTCTATACCCAACACCAAGAGAAATAGTTAAATCTACCTCCTTTTGCCTTTTATTGGGTAATAGCGCCCCCACGCAGTTGGGGTCCAGGCCTACATTTGTAAAATAGGACTATTTCCATGTTTTCTACTGTGACATACAGATTAAAAACGGTATCACTTTCACTAACAAAATAATGTGGGTGTCTTCTAAACATTTAAGATTAAACATAAACACAATCATCAGGACTTTTACTCAGCCTATACATAATAGTGCTATAATAGGTTATCATATCCATATTCTTATTTTTCCTAATTTTGGTAACACTTCCTATGAATACCGTATTATACGGATATCTGCATTAAATGGGCATTTAGAATGGTTATAGTAGGCAAGGATTTAGAGTACTATATGAACAGGTTGTATAAAGCCTTCACTTGTCTTGCTTTATAATACAAATACTCTTATTATTCATAATTCGCCGTTATTCTTGTAAAGACTAATAGATCATCGCAACACTTGCAAAAGTAATGGAGAAAAATGTAAATGTCGACGAGGATGGGATTCGAACCCACGCGTGCAGAGCACAATGGATTAGCAGTCCATCGCCTTAACCACTCGGCCACCTCGTCGGTTGGAATATCTGCGGAAAATATCTACATTTATCCGTAGAAAATAATTTTATGCGCGTTAATAATTTGCTATTATGCTTTGCTTTTCGATTTATTTGCACCAGTTTACTACTCTAGTGAATATACCATTCCAAAACTACGTTTAATTGCTTTGGATTTATACAACATGAGATGGGATCAGTCCCCATTCCCAGACAGTTGCGATCGTCGCGGACTAAACGCCCCTCCATGGTGAAAAAAGGTTCATCATAAACTTCCTTCACCGAAACTTTCACCATGGAGTGGGGTTTAAAAACAGCAGAGAATCTTTGTATAACAGAGCTGGATATATATGGCAGTTTTTGCCTGCAGAATCCGAGTGGATAAGAAAAACTCAAATAGATTGTAACTTGTATGGGCACTGTACAGTAAACAAAACAAAGTCAACAGTTTTAATATTGATCATTGTAATTAAGTGCTGTATCCACATTTGTTAGTTAAATTGCCAGTAAAAGTCACAATTATAGGCCTAGTTCAGGAGAGATTGGCACAATTCGTGGGATAATCAAGTTCATGTTATCCATTCAGCATATGATGTCGATGTGCCAGAGCTGACTTCAATAGCTGATCTGGGTGCGTAACAAGGATGGGCATATTGGGTGGAGAGCTGATTTATGCCCCATGTTGTCATGTGTAAGAATCTGGAGGGGGCCTGGTCCAGGAAGGAGGTGATCTCTGACCCCTGAAGCAGGCAGCTGGTTGGCCCCAGTGTGACCTCACAGTCCAGCCTGCTCAGTACTGGCAAGCTGAAAGGAACATGGCATGTTGACATCTCGTCTATATGATTGGAAGGTGGCTGAGGGCCTGTGCTTGGGATTTTGGGCTGCTGTGTGTATTTCCACAACACTTGCCTTGATGGTGATCCACACAAGCAAGTGGATCCATCTTGTGGGTGAATGGGGAAATATTCCACGGTCCGGTAAGGCAGCCAAGCAGCAGCAGCCATAAGTGCCTGTGGATGTCTACAGGACTTGTGTTTCTCACTCCACTGTTCGTTCGGGACAAGGCCCTCCAATCCGGCATGGTCAGGGCCCTCCTTGAATAGAGCACTGCCTCCTCTATAGACTGACTTCATATGGTCCCTGGAGAAAGAGCAGATGTTATATAGGACCAAGAAACATCTGAAATGGCCAACAATGAGACAAGGATATGATGGTATGATTCCCTATATCCAAAGAAAACAATCAGCAACAATTATGCCATTGATTAACGGTTAAAGGAACAGTTCACCCAAATGACAAAATGGTGTCTTCACCTTGACAGCAATCCATTATTTGGTTTAGTTTCCCTGGCATTGTTTCCAGAGTTTGAGCATGTGGCAAAAACCTCATCCAAGTCCTGGTATCGATATTAGCATTTTTCACGCATCATGTCTGAAAGTATCTCAAATTGATTGTGAAGCTCAACAAAGTCACTTAATAGATGATTGTAACATAATGCGGCAAAAATGCTAATATCGATACCAGGACTTGCTTATACCTTTTAACAGTATACCTATTGACTGAGACTAGAAGCTTGTGCCCACACACAGTGGTGCTTACCCGAACTCTGACTCTTTGACTGTATGTGACGCGCCTGAGTCACAGGGGGGCTCTATCTGCAAGGTTTTCATTTGATGTGTGGTGAAAGAACCAGCAGATATAGGGGACTTCCCCGAGGAACAATGGCCTTCCAAACCAGGTGGAAGAACAGGACCTTCTATCATGGCCAAGATCCCATCTAAAACTGGAGTGAGGAGGAAGTCTTCTCCATCCATGGGTATGTATGGAGCCAACGAGTCCAGGTCCAGCTCACATAGTTCCTGCAGGGAGGAAATATGCAATTAAAAAAGGGATTGAAAAAGTCCACCATGGATTGAAAAAGTCCACCATGCTACCAATTTCAGCCCAGGTTTTACCCGTGAGCAAAGAGATAGGCCTACTTACAGAGAGTGAGTTAATGTTCATTTGATCCTCTCGGTTGAGCTCTGAATATCCCTCATAGGTTTGGATCTTGTTGTTGTGTTCTAGATCAGATTAGGAGGAACGTAACAATTCAATGCCACAAGTCTCTTACCACCTCTTCGGTTAGATGCAAATAATCGTCAGCTAAAGGGACAGACCTGGAGTTGGTATTTTTGTGTTGCGTAGATGAACAGCTGTCTCTGCTGCAGGATAGGTCTCATTCTGCAGGATGGGCCCCACAAGATCAGAGTAACAGGGCCTCAGTAGAGGTTCTGTTTGCTGCAGTGAGAACAACATCTCTGGTAGCTCCACCTCACTGTGGTGAGACAACGAGATAGGGCAAACGGAAAAAGGACAGAGAAGATATCTTTACACCAGATACGGTGCATACAACTTGGTAGCACAAGGAACAAGGGATTTTACTTGTAAACAGCTGAACAGATATCTAGTCTAACCAACTTCCTATCCACACAGTCTTGGTAAGAGTTGTCATTTCATTAGATGCTTTCATTGGACCCCGACCCCAACATCACTTCTCACCTTAGAATGTAGTTGATGCAGACGACACTCTGGGGCTGCCCAGTCCGGTTGTTGTACACCACCGATGCATCCGTCTCTGCCCACACATACCCACCACCTTTCAGCAGCAGACGGTACCTGCCCATGGTAGCCTGTCCCTTAGAGAGCACTGTCCCAGACACATGATCACATATCAATTTAACATGGTCAGAACATACTAGTGATATTAACAATATTTATATACACCTCATGATTCGAGGTAACTCACAGCTCTGGTGTGCTTTGTGAATGTGCTGGCAGTCAGATGTGTGGTAATACTGATACACAGACTGGCCCAGAAGTTCTGTTTCTGTATATCCAGTCAGCTCCTTGACACTAGAAACAAAATCACATGAAAAACAGTATGAAAAGTATTATGTAATATGCTTGTATTACTCGTCTTGTTTCATTAGCGTCACCAGATGAGTGTTGAGTTAGTGACTGTACCCTGAATGGCAGTAGGTGAACCTCATGTCCGGGTGATGTCCGCTCAGGAAGGTCTTGTGATTCAAGCTGGCATCCCTGATGATGCATTGTGAGATGGGTAAGGGTCGGCACATTAGGACAAGACAGGCTGACTCTGGAAGGTGAGATTGTTTCTTAATCCCAACGCAGTGAATCACCTGTGTGTGTGAGAGACAGAGAGAAAAGAGAAAGTGAAGTTTGTATTTCTACAACAGAGAAGAATAAAACTCAACATGTTAATACTCTGCTTCAAACTAGCATGAAGTACTGGCCTTCAACATATTAATACTCTGCTTCAAACTAGCATGAAGTACTGGCCTTCAACATGTTAACACTGCTTCAAACTAGTATGAAGTACTGACCTTCCATCGTGTGTGTCTTTGGTTGACAGCTCGACCCTGAGAGGTCAGAGTGCTCTTCACACGGAGGAGGAAGTCACACTGCTGTTGTCTCTCAGTAGCTGATAGAAAGACACGATACAGAAGATAAACAATATGCCTCTTTGCTAACTAATATCTTGTTTAAAATATGTGAAGTCCCCTTTACCTATCATTTTTGAGAGGATATCTCTGACTTCCCTCTGGTCACAGTGGTGCATGAAGTCAAACAGACTCCTACCAATCAGATCCATCTACACGTGACATAAAAACATTTGTTGTTTAGAAAAATATGTTTTGTTTTCCATCTGTTTTGCCTTCAGTTCCAGTACAATATGAACACTCAACATACAGTTGTAGTCGGAAGTTTACATACACCTTAGCCAAATACATTTAAACTCAGTTTTTCACAATTCATGACATTTAATCCTAGTAAAAATGGTCTTAGGTCAGTTAGGATCACAACTTTATTTTAAGAATGTGAAATGTCAGAATAATAGTAGAGAGAATCATTTATTTCAGCTTTTATTTCTTTCATCACATTCCCAGTGGGTCAGAAGTTTACATACACTCAATTAGTATTTGGTAGCATTGACTTTAAATTGTTTAACTTGGGTAGCCTTCCACAACCTTCCCACAATAAGTTGGGTGAATTTTGGCCCTGACAGAGCTGGTGCAATGGGGTCAGGTTTGTAGGCCTCCTTGCTCAACACATGCTTTTTCAGTTCTGCCCACAAATGTTCTATAGGATTGAGGTCAGGACTTTGTGATGGTCACCCCAATACCTTGACTTTGTTGTCCTTAAGCCATTTTGCCACAACTTCGGAAGTATGATTGGGGTCATTGTCCATTTGGAAGACCCATTTGCAACCAAGCTTTAACTTCCTGACTGATGTCTTGAGATGTTGCTTCAATATATCCACATAATTGTCCACCCTCATGATGCCATGCATTTTGTGAAGTGCACCAGTCCCTCCTGCAGCAAACTACCCCAACAACATGATGCTGCCACCCCGTGCATCACGGTTGGGATGGTGTTCTTCTTTTGCCTCCAAACATAACGATGGTCATTATGGCCAAACAATTATATTTTTGTTTCATCAGACCAGAGGACATTTCTCCAAAAAGTACGATCTTTGTCCCCATGTACAGTTGCAAACTGTAGGCTGGCTTTTTTATGACGATTTCGGAGCAGTGGCTTCTTCCTTGCTGAGCGGCCTATCAGGTTTTGTCGATATAGGCCTCGTTTTACTCGTTTTACAGATACTTTTGTACCCGTTTCCTCCAGCATATTCACAAGGTTCTTTGCTGTTGTTCTGGGATTGATTTGCACTTTTCGCACCAAAGTACGTTCATCTCTAGGAGATAGAACGCGTCTCCTTCCTGAGCGGTATGACGGCTGCATGGTCCCATGGTGTTTATACTTGCGTACGATTGTTTGTACAGATGAACCATGGCGATTGGAAATTGCTCCCAGGGATGAACCAGACTTTTGGAGGTCTACATTTTTTTTCTGAGGTCTTGGCTGATTTCTTTTGATTTTCCCATGATGTCAAGCAAAGAGGCACTGAGTTTGAAGGTAGGCCTTGAAATACAACCACAGGTACACCTCCAATTGACTCAAATTATGTCAAGTAGCCTATCAGAAGCTTCTAAAGCCATGACATAATTTTCTGGAATTTTCCAAGCTGTTTAAAAGGCACAGTCAACTTAGTATATGTAAACTTCTGACCCACTGGAATTGTGATACAGTGAATTATAAGTGAAATAATCTGTCTGTATACAATTGTTGGAAAAATTACTTGTGTCATGCACAAAGTAGATGTCCTAACTGACTTGCCAAAACTATAGTTTGTTAACAAGAAATTTGTGGAGTAGTTGAAAAACTAGTTTTAATGACTCCAACCTAAGTGTATGTAAACTTCCGACTTCAACTTTATGTACATATACTGAACAAAAAATATAAACGCAACATGTAAAGTGTTGGTCCCATGTTTCATAAACTGAAATTAAAGATCCTAGAAACGTTCCATATGCACAAAAAAACGTATTTCTCTAAAATCTGGTGCACAAATGTGTTTACATCCCTGGTAGTGAGAATTTCTCCTTTGACAAGATAATTCATTCACCTGACGTGTGTGGCATATCAAGAAGCTGATTAAACAGCATGGTCATTACACAGGTGCACCTTGTGATGGGGACAATACAAGGCCACTGAAATGTGCAGTTTTGTCACACAACACAATGCCACAGATGTCTCAATTTTGAAGGAGTGTGCAATTGGAATGCTGACTGCAGGAATGTCCACCAGAGCTGTTGCCAGAGAATTTAATGTTCATTTCTCTACCATAAGCCGTTTTAGAGAATTTGGCAGTACATCCAACCGGCCTCACAATCACAGACCACGTGTAACGACGCCAGCTCCACATCCAGCTTTTTTTAACCTGCGGGATCATCTGAGACCAGCCACCCGGACAGCTGATAAAACTGAGAAGTACAGTGCCTTGCAAATGTATTCATCCCCCTTGCCGCTTTTCCTATTTTGTTGCATTTAAATGGATTTTTATTTGGATATCATGTAATGGACATACACAAAATGGTCAAAATTGGTGAAGTGACATTTAAAAAATGTACTTGTTTAAAAAAATATATATATATATTTTTTTTTAACTGGCATATGTATTCACCCCCTTTGCTATGAAGCCCCTAAATAAGATCTGGTGCAACCAATTACCTTCAGAAGTCACATAATAAGTTAAATAACTTCTTGTAACTAGGGGGCAGTATTTTCATTTTTGGAAAAATAACGTTCCCAGAGTAAACGGGCTATTTTGTCAGGACAAGATGCTAGAATATGCATATAATTGACAGCTTAGGATAGAAAACACTATACAATTTCCAAAACTGTAACTGTATTTTGGAGCAAATTTGGAATATTTTTCTGCGTTTTCTTGACCGCAATTTCCGGTAGATTTCTCAGCCAAAAGTGAAGAACAAATGGAGCTATTTCACCTACAAAAATAATATTTTTGGAAAAAATGAACATTTGCTATCTAACTGGGAGTCTCGTGAGTGAAAACATCCAAAGCTCATCAAAGGTAAACAATTTAATTTGATTGCTTTTCTGATTTTCGTGACCAAGTTGCCTACTTCTAGCTGGACATAATGCTTTGCTAGGCTATTGATAAACTTACACAAATGCTTGACTTGCTTTGGCTGAAAAGCATATTTTCAAAATCTTAGATAACAGGGTGATTAACAAAAGGCTAAACTGTGTTTCAATATATTTCACTTGTGATTTCATGAATAGGAATATATTCTATTAATATTTATGTCCATTGCGTTATGCTAATTAGTGTCAGATGATGACAACGATCCCGGACACGGGATGGGGAGTTACAACAGGATAAAGTCCTCCTGTGTGCAATCTAAGTGTCACATAATCTGTCACATGATCTCAGTATATATACACCTGTTCTGAACGGCCCCAGAGTCTGCAACACCACTAAGCAAGGGGCACCATCAAGCAAGTGGCACCACGAAGACCAAGGAGCTTGCCAAACAGGTCAGGGACAAAGTTGTGGAGAAGTACAGATCAGAGTTAGGTTATAAAAAAATATAAGAATCTTTGAACATCCCACGGAGCACCATTAAATCCATATTTTTTTTTAAATGTAAAGAATATGGCACCACAACAAACCTGCCAAGAGAGGGCCACCCACCAAAACTTACAGACCAGGCAAGGAGGGCATTAATCAGAGAGGCAACAAAGAGACTTGCAGCTGTATTGCTGCAAAAGGTTGCTCTACAAAGTATTGCCTTTGGGGGGTAAATAGTTATGCACGCTTAAGTTCTGTTTTTTTATCTTTCTTGTTTGTTTCACAAAAAAATATTTTGCATATTCAAAGTGGTAGGCATGTTGTGTAAATCTAATGATACAAATCCCCCAAAAATCTATTTTAATTCCAGGTTGTAAGGCAACATAATAGGAAAAATGCCAAAGGGGGTGAATAGTTTCGCAAGCCACAGTACTTCTGTCTGTAATAAAGCCCTTTTGTGGGGAAAAACTCATTCTGATTGGTTGGGCCTATACCCTCCCAGACCCACCCATTTCTACGCACCTGCCCAGTCATGTGAAATTAGGGCCTAATGATTTTATTTCAATTGACTGATTTCCTTATATGAATTGTAACTCTGTAAAATCATTTAAATTGTTGCATGTTGTGTTTATATTTTTGTTCAGTATAATATGACTGTACCTGGTTGATGCCAGTGTGTGTTCTTATGTCCCCTGTAGTGAAGATAACTTGGCCGTTCTGAGACACCAAGAGCATGAAACCCCCAACAGCAGACTCCAGCACTGTCTCCACAGAGAAAATCCCAGCCATTGGGTATCGGCCTAAATAACACAGAGGACAATGCCTTCTAGTATATTTCTAAACCCTTGAACACTCTAAAAGCCTTGACATTCCAAAAGCCCAACAGTATGTTGTTACCGTGCATGGTGAAGTGGACTGTGTCAGAGCAGACCCTGGTCTCTGGTGTGACATTGTCTCGATGGTCTAGCAGCGCTCTCAGACGCAGGTAGTCCAGTGTGAGTCTGAAGATAGAAGCCTTGTCTATGTGGCCAGTCAGACCAGAGGGCAGAGGTAGCCATGCTGCCAGCTCCCCAAACAAACGTCTCTCTCTCTCCCTCCTACTCTTAGCTGCAACACGGGACTGGGCTCGCAGCCGCTCCGTACTCACCCTGTGGTACAAGCAGCGTCATACCATTAAGAGAGAACATTTCTGAAAATAGTATGCAGTTGAGAGGAATGAAGAAAGAGAACTACAGACAGAGACAGGAAGTGAAGGGGCCTAAGGAGCAGGGGTTGGAACAGGTTCAGGGAACAGAACAGAAAACCGGAAAATAAATACATTTTTCAAGGAACAGAAACAGAACTTGGAATGAAAGTGATCCATACTGTTCTGGAACCTAACCATTGTTTTTAAAAGCATGGGAACCGGTTGATGGCTTTCTTTTATGTTCCAGGCATTTTTTTCTAGTCCCACAACAAAACGCAACAAAGCTCCTATGCAACGCCCTCACTCTGTCACTCAGAAACTTATGCCCCTTTTACGTGACTTATCTTTCATCTTTATGGAGTCTTGCCCCTCAACTGAAAAGTGTAGAGTTTTTAATTCAAGCTGGAGAAGAGCCTGTCTCTTGTCAGAGATCACTTTTATTTTGGAATATTGCAAAATATGATCTGTTCATTCAAGACAGGATAAATATATTGTTTCTGGTAATAATAAAACATGTTTTGTTTAGTTACATTTTCCTCAACTTGTTTCTCGACCTTTATAGCAAGTCAAGCTAGCTTGCACTGCAGAGCAGCTGACTAAAATCTAGGCTAGGTTAAAGATACCATCGTAGCTCACAATTTCCACCTAATAATTAGAATACAAAACAAACGTCATTGCAATAAACTTAAACAGGAGGCAACGGTCATATAATACACATTGGCTGTTAACACATTACTATTAAAATAGTACGTATAGATAGGTTGACCAGACGTCCCCGTTTTCGGTGGCCTGTCCCCGGAAATGTCCCCGTTTTTAACAGTGCATTAAAAACAGACTGCAAAGTGAAATAATATTTTACGTGGCAAGAAAGACCGGGCAGCAGAGTCTACCAGTTGACTTATCAATCGCGTTGTGCTCGTTTCGTCCAGCAGAGGGGGCTGCTCGCTATAGCAGCTTCATTCACTCTTTTTCTTCTACTAACTACTTGCTCCCGCTAGTTTTAGAGAAAACTGCTGTGGAAAACTCGGCCAGAAGCTAACAAGGTGACAAGTTCATCCACAACATCACCACAAACGTCTTTTCAAGCCAGGTAAATTCCAATCGTTTGAGATACTATCTAGTGATGTTAAAATGTCACAATTTATTATATAGATAGATGATCTGCGCCATAAGGTTTTAAATAGGTTATGCTAGCTAACATTAGCTATGTCGACTAAGTTATCTAGCTAGGTTAGCCAGCTACTGTCATGGTAACTAGGTTAAAAAAACGTTCACATGTAAACATGCAGTGGAGAGGCTATTTTGAAAATATGATTACATTAAATGAATGCACAATTAATTATGAGAATATTTCATATTTATTTGTAGATTACAATTTTAATGGTTTGGGATTATAATAAATAGTGTGAAAATATATATTTTGACATTTTCATGGATAACATTAGCATAATGTTTTCTGTTAGAGAGTGGAGAGGAAGGAGAGGAGGAAGACTGGATAGGAAGAAGAGTGAAAGAGATAGAGGAGGAAAGGTAAATATATGATTACAGAGCCTGCCAATTTATTATTCCATACAATGTTTTTGAGATAAAATACAAAAATGAAGCAAACAATGGGTAGCAGTCTTTGTATTTGTCCTTTGTCTTGTCGTGTCCAATGTATATATATTTTTCTTCGCATATCTTTTTATATTTTCTAAACCCTTACTTCAAAATACTCTGCTGCAACCCGCCTCACCCAATGTGGTCTGGACCTGCTTTTTCTCTAACGTATTTTTCTTTGCCTCTTACTGGAATCTCTCCAACATAAACTAGCCAGCTAACGGTCATCAGCTAACGGTCATCAGCTAACGGTCATCAGCTAACGGTCATCAGCTAACGGTCATCAGCTAACCTTAGCTCGGAAAGCTCTTGCCAGTTTGGACAACACGATTCAACCAGAGCATACCGGACCTATTTCTTCTCTCCATATCCCCGGATACCTATCGCAAGCTCTGAACCTTCTCACCTTCCGACCTTTGCAGCTAACGTCACCTGAATGCTAGCTGTCTAGAGCACAACGGACTGTTGGCTTACGAGGCCCATCGAATACATTCCGAAGCCACTGGCTAGCAGTCAGCTATCCTTTGCTAGCGGTCATCAGCTACCTTTATCCCGGACAACTCTCGCCAGTCTGTACAGCGTGACTCAAACCAGAGCTAGTCGGACTTATTCTTCTCTATCTCCGGATTCCTACCGCAAGCTCTGAACCAATTTTTTTTATGATAAACATTTTGCTTATGATATATATATATTTTTTTATTCCACCTGGAATTATAGCAGCTAACGACCCCTGAACGCACAGCCGCTAATCTGCGGCCTGCTAGCTATCTTAAGCACATTGGACTCCTGATTTAAGAGGCCTTTCGGACATATATCTTCGGCCACTATACATATTTTGCCAATTGGCCTGGTTTACCACACGTACCCTTATCCTACTCCTCCTCTGTTCCTCCGGTGATGTAGAGGTTAATCCAGGACCTGCAGTGTCTACCTCCACTCCCATCCCCCAGGCTCTCTCATTTGTTGACTTCTACAACCGTAAAAGCCTTGGTTTCATGCATGTTAACATTAGAAGCCTCCTCCCTAAGTTTGTTTTATTCACTGCCCTAGCACACTCCACCAATCCGGATGTCCTAGCCCTGTCTGAATCCTGGCTTAGGAAGACCACCAAAAACCTTGACATTTCCATTCCTAACTATAACATTTTCCGACAAGATAGAACTGCCAAAGGGGGCAGTGTTGCAATTTGCTGCAAAGATAACCTGCAGAGTTCTGTCTTACTATCCAGGTCTGTACCCAAACAATTTGAGCTTCTACTTCTAAAAATTAACCTTTCCAGAACAAGTCTCTCACCGTTGCCGCTTGCTATAGACCACCCTCTGCTTCCAGCTGTGCCCTCGACACCATATGTGATTTGATTGCCCCCATCTATCTTCTGAGCTTGTGCTGGTAGGTGACCTAAACTGGGACATGCTTAACACCCCGGCCATCCTACAATCTAAGCTTGATGCCCTCAATCTCACACAATGTATCAATGAACCTACTAGATATAACCCCAAATCCGTAAACACGGGCACCCTCATAGATATCATCCTAACCATCTCACCCTTCAAATACACCTCTGCTGTTTTCATTGCCTGCATCCGTAATGGGTCTACGAGCAAACGACCAGCCCTCATCACTGTCAAACGCTCCCTAAAACACTTCTGAGAGCAGGCCTTTCAATCAACCTGGCCGGGGAACGACATTGACCTCATCCCGACAGTAGAGAATGCCTGGTTATTCTTTAAAAGTGCCTTCCTCACCATCTTAAATAGGCATGCCTCATTCAAAAAATGTAGAACCATGGATAGATATAGCCCTTGGTTCACTCCAGACCTGTCTGCCCTTGACCAGCACAAAAACATCCTGTGGCATTCTGCATTAGCATCGAATAGACCCCGTGATATGCAACTTTTCAGGGAAAGTTAGGAACCAATATACACAGGCAGTTAGGAAAGCTAAGGCTAGCTTTTTTAAACAGACATTTGCATCCGCAGTACAAACTCAAAAAAGTTCTGGGACGCTGTAAAGTCCATGGAGAATAAGAGCACCTCATCCCAGCTACCCACTACTCTGAGGCTAGGAAACACTGTTACAACTGACAAATCCACTATAATTGAGAATTTCAATAAGCATTTCTCTACGGCTGGCCATGCTTTCCACCTGGCTACCCCTACCCCGGTCAACTGCCCGGCACCCTCCACAGCAACCCGCCCAAGCCCCCACCATTTCTCCTTCACCCATATCCAGATAGCTGATGTTCTGAACGAGCTACAAAATCTGGACCCCTACAAATCAGCCAGGCTAGACAATCTGGACCCTCTCTTTCTTAAATTATCTGCCGAAATTGTTGCAACCCCTATTACTAGCCTGTTCAACCTCTCTTTTGTATCGTCTGAGATTCCCAAAGATTGGAAAGCTGCCGTGGTCATCCCCCTCTTCAAAGGGGGAGACACTCTAGACCCAAACTGCTACAGACCTATATCTATCCTACCCTGCATCTCTAAGGTCTTCGAAAGCCAAGTTAACAAACAGATTACTGACCATTTTGAATCACATCGTATCTTCTCCACTATGCAATCTGGCTTCCGAGCTGGTCATGGGTGCACCTCAGCCACGCTCAAGGTCCTAAACGATATCATAACCACCATCAATAAGAGACATTACTGTGCAGCCGTATTCATCGACCTGGCTAAGGCTTTCGACTCTGTCAATCACCACATTCTTATTGGCAGACTCAACAGCCTTGGTTTCTCAAATGATTGCCTCGCCTGGTTCACCAACTACTTCTCTGATAGAGCTCAGTGTGTCAAATCGGAGGGCCTGTTGTCCGGACCTCTGGCAGTCTCTATGGGGGTGCCACAGGGTTCAATTCTCGGGCCGACTCTCTTCTCTGTATACATCAATGATGTCGCTCTTGCTGCTGGTGATTCTCTAATCCACCTCTACTCAGACGACACCATTCTGTATATTTCTGGCCCTTCTTTGGACACTGTGTTAACTAACCTCCAGACGAGCTTCAATGCCATACAACTCTCCTTCCGTGGCCTCCAACTGCTCTTAAACGCAAATAAAACTAAATGCATGCTATTCAACCGATAATTGCCCGCACCTGCCCGCCCATCCAGCATCACTACTCTGGACGGCTCTGACTTAGAATACGTGGATAAATTCAAATACCTAGGTGTCTGGTTAGACTGTAAACTCTCCTTTCCAGAACAAGTCTCTTACAGTTGCCGCTTGCTATAGACCACCCTCTGCTCCCAGCTGTGCCCTGGACACCATATGTGTCCAGGGCACATATGACTCACATTAAGCATCTCCAATCAAAAATGTAATCTAGAATCGGCTTCCTATTTCGCAAACAAAGCTTCCTTCACTCATGCTGCCAAACATACCCTCGTAAAACTGACCATCCTACCGATCCTTGACTTCGGCGATGTCATCTATAAAATAGCCTCCAACACTCTACTCAGCAAACTGGATGTAGTCTATCACAGTGCCATCCGTTTTGTCACCAAAGCCCCATATACTACCCACCACTGCGACCTGTACGCTCTCGTTGGCTGGCTACAGGTTATCTACAAGTCTCTGCTAGGTAAAGCCCCGCCCAATCGCAGCACCCACTCGTAGCACATGCTCCAGCAGGTATATCTCACTGGTCTTCCCCAAAGCCAATTCCTCCTTTGGTCGCCTTTCCTTCCAGTTCTCTGCTGCCACTGACTGGAACGAACTGCAAAAATCACTGAAGCTGGAGATTCTCATCTCCCTCACTAGCTTTAAGAACCAGCTGTCAGAGCAGCTCACAGATCACTGCACCTGTTCATAGACAATCTGTATACAGCCCATCTATCTACCTCATCCCCATACTGTATTTATTTATTTTGCTCCACAGTATCTCTACTTGCACATGTAACAGTATAACTTTAGACCGTCCCCTCGCCCATACCCGGGCGCGAACCAGGGACCCTCTGCACACATCAACAACAGTCACCCTCGAAGCATCGTTACCCATCGCTCCACAAAAGCAGTGGCCCTTGCAGAGCAAGGGGAACTACTACTTCAAGGTCTCAGAGCAAGTGACGTCACCGATTGAAACACTATTTAGCGCGCACCGCTAACTAAGCTAGCCGTTTCACATCCGTTACACACATCCATCTTTTGCACATCTTCCATTCCAGTGTTTAATTGCCATATTGTAATTACTTCGCCACCTTGGCCTATTTATTGCCTTAACTCCCTTATTTGACCTTATTTGCACTCACTGTATATAGACTTTTTTTTCTACTGTATTATTGACTAGGTTTTTTTCATTCCATGTGTAACTCTGTGTTGTTGTATGTGTCGAACTGCTATGCTTTATCTTGGCCAGGTCGCAGTTGCAAATGAGAACTTGTTCTCAACTAGCTTACCTGGTTAAATACATGTGAAATAAAAAATAAAAATGGGAATGTTAAAGTACTTTGGTTATCTAATAGTGTACTATTTATTATTAAAGATTGGAGAGGAGGGAGAAGGAAAAATTAAGGGACTGAAAAGAGTGAAGCAAGGAGAGTGTATAAGAGTGCGGTGGAAAGGCAAATAGAAGGAAGACGAGTGAAGAAAAGAGGAGAAAGATTGGAGCAGAAGAAAAAGTTAAGAGAGTAAGAAGAGCAGACAGAGGAGGTACAATGGCTCTTTCCAAGAAACGGAATGAATGATATATGGACAGCAGCAAGAAATAGGTTCACTGTTCCTATGCTTATTGTGAAGACAAACTTCAACCTCCCCTTCCAGGAGTTTGTGGAGAAGCTGCTTTGGATAAAAGCGTCTGCTAAATGGCATATATATATATATATATATATATATATATATATATATATATATATATATATATTTTCCGAAAATACTAAAAAAATGCTTAAGTTGTTAAGAGTGTACAAATATAAGTAGGTCACGTTAACTTTGGGGGGAGGAAATTATATTGGAGTTGTCTTGAGATGGCTATGCACATTCATGGATGAGGCTAGTGGCATACATCTCTCTCCATTGAATACAGGCGGTTGACGTCAACAACCCTCAATTCATATTTTTTTTTAAAAGATTACAATAATGAGATGTATCCATCAATCCAAAGAAAAGATATGCGGGAGCTAGACAGCACGCCGTGCCGCTTTGTGGACAATGACTCCCATTGCTAGGGCGGAAAGACATGTACCATGTCAGTATAGCCATCATATTTGGCTGGACTGAAGATAAAGTTTTTTAAAAATCAAAGTACTGTATGTGGCTCAGGGATGCACACTTAGCAATTTTGTTGCTAGGTTTAGCAACTTTTCAGACTACCCTGGCAACTTTTATTTTCAAACAGCACCTAGCAACAAATTTAGCTACTTTTAAAAATGTATTTGGAACATTTAGCCATTTTTGAAAGGTGACTTAAATGCTAAAATGCACGCATTTCCCCTCTAAATGACACAAAAATGATTTTCTCTGTCACACACTCAGTCACAACACATGTGCCTGGCTGCAAAAGTGCATTATGAGTGATGTCAGCTGCAGGCGCTCAGCTTGTGCACGGCAGCAGAAGGCCTCCAGCAATTTCAGCAAATTGCAAATCATTGTTGGCTGACTGCAGCAGCAGTATTACGGATTCGACAAGCCAAACCCAATGAATATAGTTGGTCAAGAATGTTTGATCTTGAACAGAACTTACAACATCAATCAACATGTCTCAATCAAAATTGTACAGCCAGAAGTACAGAAAATAGTGGGAGTCTGTACCTGAACAAATGTCAAATCATATTTTTTTCCGAGATGGCCAGTCAATTTGAGTAACGTTATTGTGTATTCTAAGTAATGACGTAGTTTTACGTTATCTCGCAATGACATCACAACGTCATTTAGCAACAAATCAATCTGCCTCTAGCAACTTACCCTGAAAATTAGTTGGCAATACTGATGTGGCGTCTGTCCATCTTGCAATAGAGCCTTGAACCACAAGGGGACGTTGCGATACCACTCCGTTGTGGATATCCCCATTGAAATGCATAACCTCCTGTGCAAAATAACGGAGTGCTTATCGGTAACATGAACTAGGTGTTATTAGTGTCTGCCTGCAAGATGAAAATGTTTGCCTGTGAGTGCAATAGTGTGCAACTGCAGCTCACAATTCGGGGCGTTACAGCATGTGGGCATTGCTGCATTTGCAGGAATGCCCCCCTTCAAGCATCCCATTGGTTCCTAATAAACACCCTTGCCTACCGGAGTCCTCCTTGCTAGCTAGCGGGAGCGACACTGGTAGACAGTGACCTGCCCTCACCTTCGTTAACAGAACTGTGGGGAAACAGTACCTGACAGGTGGGAGCGAAGGACACGCTTGCTAGTTAGTGACACCGTGTGCTAGCTTGCTAATTAGCTAGCTAGCACACATGTACTAGCTAGCTAGTGTCGCCCACATGGCGGGGACGACCGGTATACAGTGTCCTTCACCTAGCTAGCTAATAAGTGACACCGTGTGTTAGCTAGCTAGCTAGCTAGCTAGCACACTTAGCTTAGTGATTAGCTTCATGGGCACTATGGTGTTGAACACTGAGCTGTAGTCAATGAACAGCATTCTCACATAGGTGTTCCTTTTGTCCAGATGAGAAAGGGCGGAGTGGAGTGCGATTGAGATTGCATCATCTGTGGATCTGTTGGGGCGATATGCGAATTAGAGTGGGTCTAGGTTGTCCTGGAGGATGCTGTTTATGTGAGCCATGACCAGCCTTTCAAAGCACTTCATGGCTACCGACGTGAGTGCCTCGGGGCAGTAATAATTTAGGCAGGTTACCTTCGCTTCCTTGAGCACAGGGACTATGGTGGTCTGCTTGAAACATTTCAGACTATGGTGGTCTGCTCAGAAATTTCAGATATTTCAGCCTCAGTCAGGGAGAGGTTGAAAATGTCAGTGTCTTGACAGTTGGTCCGCGCATGCTTTGAGTACATGTCCTAGGAATCTGTATGGCCCAGTGGCTTTGTGAATGTTGACCCGTTTGAAGGTTTTGTTCACATCGGCTACCGAAAAACATTCCTGTAGTGTAGCATCTGCGTCACCTGAACACTTCCGTAGTGAGCGAGTCACTGGTACTTCCTACTTAAGTTTATGCTTGTAAGCAAGAATCAGGAGGACATGCTGGTAAATATTTGATTAAACTGAAGTTTGCCTGCATTAAAGTCCCTGGCCACCAGGAGCACCGCTTCTGGGTGAGCATTTTCTTCTTTGCTTATCGCCTTATAGAGTTGGTTGAGAGCGGTCTTAGTGCCGGCTTCGCTTTGTGGTGGTAAATGTCCTGTCGTGTAGCATCCGCATCATCTGACCACTTCTGAATTGAGCGAGTCACTGGTACTTTCTGCTTTAGTTTTTGCTTGTAAGCAGGAATCAGGAGGATATCATTATGCTCAGATTTGCCAAATGGAGGGCGGGGGAGAGCTTCGTATGCATCTCTATGTGTGGAGTAAAGGTGGTCTAGGATTTTTTTTTTCCTGGTTGCACATGTGACATGCTGGTAAAAATGTGGTAAACTGATTTAAGTTTGCCTGCATTAAAGTCCCCGGCCACTAAGAGCGCTGCTTCTGGTTGAGCATTTTCTTCATTGCTTATGGCCTTATAGAGTTGGTTGAGAGCGGTCTTAGTGCCAGCTTCACTTTGTGGTGGTAAATACGAATAATACAGATGAGAACTCTCTTGGTAGATAGTGTGGTCAACAGCTTATCATAAGGTACTCTACCTCAGACAAGCAATACCTCGAGACTAGCTAGCTTGATAGTTAGTGAAACGGTGTGCCTTCCACCTGCTGTGTACCGGAGTCCTCCTTAGGACTAGCTAGCACACAGAGTCCTTCGCTCGCAGTACACGCTAACCAAGGTAGCCAGGTGCACGGTGTTTCCTCCGACACATTGGTGCGGCTGGTTTCCGGGTTGGATGCGCGCTGTGTTAAGAAGCAGTGCGGCTTGGTTGGGTTGTGTTTCGGAGGACGCAAGGCTTTCGACCTTCGTCTACGGGAGAAGCAATAACAGGGGTTCTTGCAGATGAGGGGGGGCAGGCTCTTCCCCCCTCAGAAGATAGAGGGGATATTTTTAATTAGCTAGAGAATCATGGATTAACTTCTACACTGCTAGTTATGGATAATATAGGCGTATTTATCCCGTTTTACCTTGGATTTATTAACTAGAAAAGGGTAAGACGTGTTTTTAATTCTGTTGCAGCTCTACACTCACACAAACGTATGAGCTAGCTAGCTCACGCTTGTTAGTTATCTAGCTAGCTCAAAGGACATTAAAAGTTCTGTGGACGTCATTCAGATAATGCATGGCATAACAAGGTGCCCAGCGCTTCAAGCCTCCTCCTCAAACAACCCTCTCACGCTCCTTCCCTACCCACAAAATGTCAGTCACATCTTGCTCCAATAGTTAGGCTACATTTGTCTGTCCATCACACATGTAAACACCTAGTTTGCCTGCTCTGTCCGCACTGATTGGTGAAGTCATTTAATGAGCTAAATGTAAAAACTGTAGATTTTTAGAAAGGAACAATATAAAACGGTACATTTTTGGGGTTCGAACCGGTTCAGAACTTTATTTTGCTGGTCGGAACTGTGGAATGAAACAAAAAACAATAGTGGTTCTGTTCACAACCAAATTATTGGAAAATAATTGTGTTTCCAACCCCTGCTACGGAGAAAAACTGAGGGGATGTTTACGTAACACTACAGTTTCCATGACATACATTCTATAGTTATCCAGCCCAAATCACTGGTATCTCTGCCAGAGGGAAGCTAAGAGTGTGAACCTCCTGAGGAGATAAAGGGCGACTTTCAGCCATGGGAGGCAACAACATCACAGCTACGTCATGCTAGCTTATCACAACCAGTCTTGGTTGTCTGCTTCCAGAGATACAGAAACTAACTACTACGCTATAGCATATTTGGTATAGCTAACTCTTGCAAAATGTCCTGAAGTGCATTAGAAATGTACAGAATTGTTTTGATCATATACAGTCAGGTCCATAATTATTGGCACCCTTGATAAAGATGAGGGGGGAAAAGTAAAGTATAAAATAAATAAATAATACAAATACTGAGCTATATTGTATGAAACAAAAAAGGGGGAATTATAGTATTTTATACTAATAAAGCTGCTCAGAGAAAGAGGTTTTGTTTAACAGGTAATCAAGTCTGGAGACTGAGATGGCCATTGCAAAAGGTTGATTTTGTGGTCAATGAACCATTTCTTTGTGAATTTGATGTGTGCTTGGGGTTATTGTCTTGCTGGAAGATCCACTTGCTGCCAATAGTCAGCCTCCTGACAGAGGCAACCAGGTTGTGGTATAAAATGTCCTGGTACTTGGTAATGTTCATGACGTCATTGACCTTAACAAGGGCCACAGGACCAGTCGAAGCAAAATAGCCCCATCAAGGGTGCCAATAATTATGGACCTCACAGTATATGACCAAAACAATCCTGTACATTTCTAATGCAAATAGACAATGTTTTGTCAGTTAGTGATCAGTTAGTGCTAAATCCACTCCTGACTTTCCCATGTCTAAAATAAAAACCTAAGTAAAGTGGTGAGTTTGTTTTGTTTATTAGAGTAATTCATTAGAGAAGTAACTCACCTGCTTCTCTTCTGTCCATTAATTCTGTCCTTCTGTCTCTTTGTTTTGTGGAGCTTTTGATCACAAGCATCTTCCAGAGAATTTCCTAAATGAGGAAACATTATCCAAAATCTCTGAATGGACACTTGCTAGTAATCACAGACACATGCCAGTCATGCGGTCGCAAGCATTTCGTCCCACTTGTACTTTTGGAGGTTGAACTAGAACAGGTTCCTGAACCAATGTCCAGTGGCAAGTCATTCATCTTTCTCCTGAGACTCCGCCTCTTTTGTAAATGCCACCTCCCACCAGGGAGGGTCTCTCATCCACTTTGTTTACAAACAATCTCCTTTGGGCACAGAACTATCAGTTAATGACCATTTACCAAATGTGTTACAGTAGAAGAAATGAACACGCTAGCATTTATCAATACATTAGTGGATTGTATCGTGAAGTTGATGTTTATCCTTTCTTAAAGTGAAATCTAAAACTAAATACTAACTTGCTTCATGGTATTTTCTTTTAAATGTTGTCTTACCCATGAGGTGATGGATTAGGGTAAAGATGGCACAGACATTGACCAACCCTAATTTTTGTGTTTTAAAAACATTTAGCAGGATATCTGGCATGATTCCTGATCCTAAACTGTGGCGCCAGTTGCGTGCCTTATGCTGTAAACACTTCCTCCACCCACCCCACACACACAAGGGCACAGACATACACATTATCTGCCTAATGTTGTGCAAGTGAAGTAAACATTATAAACTGGGTGTTTTGAGTCATGAATGCTGATTGGCTGACAGCCGTGGTATATCAGACCATATATCACGGGTATTTTTACTGCTCTAATTATGTTGGTAACCCGTTTATAACAGCAATAAGGCATCTCGGGTGTTTGTGGTTAATGGCCAATGTAGCACAGCTGAGGGCTGTATCCGGGCAATCCGCGGTCCGATGCGCGTAAGAACAGTCCTTAGCCGTGTTATATTGGCCATATACCACACTTCCTCGTGCCTTATTGCTTAAGTATACTATAAAAAAAGACCCTTTTATATAATTAACACTGACCACTAGATATCAAGGGCTGTCAGTGTCTTTCCTTTATATCCAATCAACTTGTTAAAACAGAATTTATTCCGAAGGGATAAACTACGGCCCTGTTAGTAGATACAGTGGCTCAAAAAGGTTTCATAAAAGTGGCTAATTTATACAAGGCTGTCATCTCTGTAAGTTGTTTGAATCAATACTCAGTTTGACAGATGTAATACATACACAAGCTGCTTTCCACTTTCTTTTTCTTTGGTTGTCCACTGAATGGAGTCTTCTCACAATGGATGCTTCATGATCAAAGAGGAGCACTTCAGTCTCATCCCGTACAACAGCTTTTGATAAAGGCAGCGATTTAAAAAAGCCATCTCCCTGTGTTCTTTCTTCTGCTTATTTCATCACGTCTTGAAACTGTGTTCATTATCCTTGGGATGTACCGTGAAGTACAAAGTAAGTCCAGATGAGTCCATTATGAGTGTACCCTGGTTATCCAGAAATCTGCAGGGACAAGTGAAGGAGTCATATAAAGAATCTAGAACATAAAATATAGATGTCTCCATCTATCTATTACGCATCCAGAGAACTACTGCATTTCTGTCGCTGTCTTTCTCTGTTAGTCTGCGGCAGTGTGCAGAGGCAGTGGGAAGCTCTGCTTTCTACCATTCCAAAAAGATGACAGGTAGTGGTGATTAATAGAGAGTGTCTTCCTGTGGTCAGCTTGGTTGGAATGCCTCAGTTTCAGTCCAACGCGGTGCACAACCCATAAAGCCGGATCTCTATTATTGAGTCTGGACCCTTGATACATGTAGGCGATTCCATACACTGAACGCAAGGGCATGAGTCTTAGACAAGAGGAAGAAATATGTCAATAGCCTGGGGACAAGGGAAGCCAATCAAGCTGGTAGAACCACTTGAACCAATATGCCTTCAACTAATGAGAGCAGCAGAATAAATGATGAGGGGTAAAACAGGTGCTAAAGCTCTGTTACAACAAGTTGCACTGGTCACAGACCATGCTCGGGTCATCCACTGGTTGGCCTTGTAAAGTTATTGGTATCTGGAGCTGATGCAGTGTTTGTAGGATGGGAGGACGTGATGCCTCACACTGCAAAAGTGCCTGGCGCCATAACCGCCCAAGCCCGGAATAAACACAGAAACGGCATGACGGATGGGTATCGTGCCACCCTCGCTTCTATAACAAGTCACCTAGGGACCAGTCTGAGGGCCACCAGTCACGGTTCTCTCTTATCAGCATCCAACAATTAGCTAACAGAAAGCAACACAACAGAATGTTCCTAGGCAGAAAGTAACCCATGGAAAAGGCAGTCATCTATGACAAAAATACCTACTGTCATCATAAAATAAGAATTTGTTCTTAACTGACTTGCCTGGTTAAATAAAGGTAAAATTAAAATAAAATAAATAAATGAGAGAAGAAAACGACCACTTCTTGAGCAGGCAAACCGGTCTTTACTTATTAGAAACAGGTTGGATAACTTACTTTTTTATAATAAGAGAAGAGTATATTTGAAGGCCCTGAAGGCATGTTGTCCTCCATACTGACGTGATGTCTACTGTATCAGTTAGTGGGATGAATGTGGTAGGGAGTTAGGAGAGCATCAAATTCCAGCTGAGGAGAATTGCAGGTGCATTCTTAGAAAAAAAAGGTGCTATTTAGAACCTAAAAGGGGTTTTCGGCTGTCCCCATAGGATACACTTTCGAATAGCCCTTTTTGGTTCCAGGTGGAACCCTTTTGGGTACCATGTAAAATCCTTCCCACAAAGGTTTCTACATGGAACCAAAAGGGTTCTAGAAAGATGTCGGCATCGAGTAATTGTCTCTGGCCCCCTCCCAGTTAGGGGGAGTGATGAGCTCTACAGCAGAGTCTCACAACTCAATCGCTGGTTGAAAACTGTTTTCTGCCCCTCCCAAAAGATAGAATTTGTAGATAACTGGCCCTCTTTCTGGGACTCGCCCACACACAGGACCAAGTCTGACCTGCTGAGGAGTGACGGACTCCATCCTAGCTGGAGGGGTGCTCTCATCTTATCTACCAACATAGACAGGGCTCTAACTCCTCTAGCTCCACAATGAAATAGGGTGCAGGCCAGGCAGCAGGCTGTTAGCCAGCCTGCCAGCATAGTGGAGTCTGCCACTAGCACAGTCAGTGTAGTCAGCTCAGCTATCCCCATTGAGACCGTGTCTGTGCCTCGACCTAGGTTGGGCAAAACTAAACATGGCGGTGTTCGCCTTAGCAATCTCACTAGGATAAAGACCACCTCCATTCCTGTCATTACTGAAAGAGATCATGATACCTCACATCTCAAAATAGGGCTACTTAATGTTAGATCCCTTACTTCAAAGGCAATTATAGTCAATGAACTAATCACTGATCATAATCTTGATGTGATTGGCCTGACTGAAACATTGCTTAAGCCTGATGAATTTACTGTTTTAAATGAGGCCTCACCTCCTGGCTACACTAGTGACCATATCCCCGTGCATCCCGCAAAGGCGGAGGTGTTGCTAACATTTACGATAGCAAATTTCAATTTACAAAAAAAAAATGACGTTTTCGTCTTTTGAGCTTCTAGTCATGAAATCTATGCAGCCGACTCAATCACTTTTTATAGCTACTGTTTACAGGCCTCCTGGGCCATATACAGCGTTTCTCACTGAGTTCCCTGAATTCCTATCGGACCTTGTAGTCATAGCAGATAATATTCTAATCTTTGGTGACTTTAATATTCACATGGAAAAGTCCACAGACCCACTCCAAAAGGCTTTCGGAGCCATCGTCGACTCAGTGGGTTTTGTCCAACATGTCTCTGGACCCACTCACTGTCACAGTCATACGCTGGACCTAGTTTTGTCCCATGGAATAAATGTTGTGGATCTTAATGTTTTTCCTCATAATCCTGGACTATCGGACCACCATTTTATTACATTTGCAATTGCAACAAATAATATGCTCAAACCCCAACCAAGGACCATCAAAAGTCGTGCTATAAATTCACAGACAACACAAAGATTCCTTGATGCCCTTCCAGACTCCCTCTGCCTACCCAAGGACGCCAGAGGACAAAAATCAGTTAACCACCTAACTGAGGATCTCGATTTAACCTTGCGCAATACCCTAGATGCAGTTGCACCCCTAAAAACTAAAAACATTTCTCATAAGAAACTAGCTCCCTGGTACACAGAAAATACCCGAGCTCTGAAGCAGGCTTCCAGAAAATTGGAACGGAAATGGCGCCACACCAAACTGGAAGTCTTCCGACTAGCTTGGAAAGACGGTACCGTGCAGTACCGAAGAGCCCTTACTGCTGCTCGATCATCCTATTTTTCTAACTTAATTGAGGAAAATAAGAACAATCCGAAATTCCTTTTTGATACTGTCACAAAGCTAACTAAAAAGCAGCATTCCCCAAGAGAGGATGACTTTCACTTTAGCAGTGATAAATTCATGAACTTCTTTGAGGAAAAGATTATGATTATTAGAAAGCAAATTACGGACTCTTCTTTAAACCTGCGTATTCCTCCAAACCTCAGTTGTCCTGAGTCTGCACAACTCTGCCAGGACCTAGGATCAAGAGAGACGCTCAAGTGTTTTAGTACTATATCTCTTGACACAATGATGAAAATAATCATGGCCTCTAAACCTTCAAGCTGCATACTGGACCCTATTCCAACTAAACTACTGAAAGAGCTGCTTTCTGTGCTTGGCCCTCCTATGTTGAACATAATAAACGGCTCTCTATCCACTGGATGTGTACCAAACTCACTAAAAGTGGCAGTAATAAGGCCTCTCTTGAAAAAGCCAAACCGTGACCCAGAAAATATAAAAAACTATCGGCCTATATCGAATCTTCCATTCCTCTCAAAAATTTTAGAAAAGGCTGTTGCGCAGCAACTCACTGCCTTCCTGAAGACAAACAATGTATCCGAAATGCTTCAGTCTGGTTTTAGACCCCATCATAGCACTGAGACGGCACTTGTGGAGGTGGTAAATTACATTTTAATGGCATCGGACCGAGGCTCTGCATCTGTCCTCGTGCTCCTAGACCTTAGTGCTGCTTTTGATACCATCGATCACCACATTCTTTTGGAGAGATTGGAAAACCAAATTGGTCTACACGGACATGTTCTGGCCTGGTTTAGATCTTATCTGTCGGAAAGATATCAGTTTGTCTCTGTGAATGGTTTGTCCTCTGACAAATCAACTGTACATTTCGGTGTTCCTCAAGGTTCTGTTTTAGGACCACTATTGTTTTCACTATACATTTTACCTCTTGGGGATGTTATTCGAAAACATAATGTTAACTTTCACTGCTATGCGGATGACACACAGCTGTACATTTCAATGAAACATGGTGAAGCCCCAAAATTGCCCTCGCTAGAAGCATGTGTTTCAGACATAAGGAAGTGGATGGCTGCAAACTTTCTACTATTAAACTCGGACAAAACAGAGATGCTTGTTCTAGGTCCCAAGAAACAAAGAGATCTTCTGTTGAATCTGACAATTAATCTTAATGGTTGTACAGTCGTCTCAAATAAAACTGAAGGACCTCTGCGTTACTCTGGACCCTGATCTCTCTTTTGAAGAACATATCAAGACCATTTCGAGGACAGCTTTTTTCCATCTACGTAATATTGCAAAAATCTGAAACTTTCTGTCCAAAAATGATGCAGAAAAATTAATCCATGCTTTTGTCACTTCTAGGTTAGACTACTGCAATGCTCTACTTTCCGGCTACCCGGATAAAGCACTAAATAAACTTCAGTTAGTGCTAAATACGGCTGCTAGAATCCTGACTAGAACCAAAAAATGTGATCATATTACTCCAGTGCTAACCTCTCTACACTGGTTTCCTGTCAAAGCAAGGGCTGATTTCAAGGTTTTACTGCTAACCTACAAAGCATTACATGGGCTTGCTCCTACCTATCTCTCTGATTTGGTCCTGCCGTACATACCTACACGTACGCTACGGTCACAAGACGCAGGCCTCCTAATTGTTCCTAGAATTTCTAAGCAAACACCTGGAGGTAGGGCTTTCTCCTATAGAGCTCCATTTTTATGGAACGGTCTGCCTACCCATGTCAGAGACGCAAACTCGGTCTCAACCTTTAAGTCTTTACTGAAGACTCATCTCTTCAGTGGGTCATATGATTGAGTGTAGTCTGGCCCAGGAGTGGGAAGGTGAACGGAAAGGCTCTGGAGCAACGAACTGCCCTTGCTGTCTCTGCCTGGCCAGTTCCCCTCTTTCCGCTGGGATTCTCTGCCTCTAACCCTATTACAGGGGCTGAGTCACTGGCTTACTGGGGATCTCTCATGCCTTCCCTGCAGGGGGTGCGTCACCTGAGTGGGTTGATTCACTGTTGAGGTCATCCTGTCTGGGTTGGCGTCCCCCCCTTGGGTTGTGCCGTGGCGGAGATCTTTGTGGGCTATACTCAGCCTTGTCTCAGGATGGTAAGTTGGTGGTTGAAGATATCCCTCTAGTGGTGTGGGGGCTGTGCTTTGGCAAAGTGGGTGTGGTTATATCCTTCCTGTTTGGCCCTGTCCGGGGGTGTCCTCGGATGGGGCCACAGTGTCTCCTGACCCCTCCTGTCTCAGCCTCCAGTATTTATGCTGCAGTAGTTTGTGTCGGGGGGCTAGGGTCAGTTTGTTATATCTGGAGTACTTCTCCTGTCCTATTCGGTGTCCTGTGTGAATCTAAGTGTGCGTTCTCTAATTCTCTCCTTCTTTCTTTCTCTCTCTCGGAGGACCTGAGGACATGATGACTCCTTGCTGTCCCCAGTCCACCTGGCCATGCTGCTGCTCCAGTTTCAACTGACCTGAGCCCTAGGACCATGCCCCAGGACTACCTGACATGATGACTCCTTGCTGTCCCCAGTCCACCTGGCCATGCTGCTGCTCCAGTTTCAACTGTTCTGCCTTACTATTATTTGACTATGCTGGTCATTTATGAACATTTGAACATCTTGGCCACGTTCTGTTATAATCTCCACCCGGCACAGCCAGAAGAGGACTGGCCACCCCACATAGCCTGGTTCCTCTCTAGGTTTCTTCCTAGGTTTTGGCCTTTCTAGGGAGTTTTTCCTAGCCACCGTGCTTCTACACCTGCATTGCTTGCTGTTTGGGGTTTTAGGCTGGGTTTCTGTACAGCACTTTGAGATATCAGCTGATGTACGAAGAGCTATATAACTAAAATTTGATTTGATTTGATTCTCCTATGGAGAACTGGAAGAACCCTTTTGGAACCCTTTTTTTATAAGAGTAGATCAGAGACCTGGGTGGTCAGGGTGTGGTTCAATAGTTGATTTTGGGTCATTTCCTGTTTTTGGATGCTCTTGGGAGTTTTTATTACATTGTGAAAACAGAATCAAGAATGGAGGCATTGTAGTGTGCAATGTGATACAGGGAAAATACAACAAATGATGAAATGTTATCAGGAAAATGCTGCAAAGAACATATTGTACTGTATGTCAATCTTCATAAAAGCAACACTATAGTTCACCAGCTTTGTCTCTCTGCATGACATTTTATCACACTAGCTCAAGATAGTATGGTCTGATTAAATTGTGGTCTACAGATGTAGGATCTTAATTTGAGGAGTTTAATCCTGCAGCAATAAAAAATTAGAATTATTGTGTGGATTATAAAAATGTTTTTGTGTAGGGTTTGATACATTTTTGTTAGAGCAAATAAAGTCTGAAATGTTCAAGTGGAAATTACAAACTTTAGAACCCTTTTTAAACCTTGAATACACAACAAGTTAGCATTTTCTGAAGTGCAGGAAATGTTCTTGCAACAACAGGGTCACAACATTAAGATCCTACACCTGTATGTTTCCGTGTCAAAGCCCTGCCACAGACTTCCTTTTGGTGCCTGTACCCTTTTTAAGTAGAAAAAAGACAGATGATGTAGCTGATGAATTCTGGCAACTTGATTGAAGCTTAAGTAGTGGAACTGACACTAACTGGAACTTTTTTTAAATGTAAAAAAAAATGTTTTACACAGGAACTTCTCATTTGCTTCAAGTTAATCAGTATCAGCACAACGCATATTTATAGACGGCCTACTTTAAATTCAAAAGGATATACTATACTAAATGTTTGTTTTTACTAACTTTTGATTGTTAACAAACATTGGATTAAGTGTTATTTATAATCTAATTATGTACAAAGTGTTATGTTTGTTCCTTATATAATGACAAACCGGGGCGTAGGTTTAACTACTTTTAATGAACATATATTTCAGCTAGACAACTCCATGTTTAGCCATGCAAGGCATTCTTTAACCAACTCCCACGCCCGCATAGCCCGCTGGGTAATGTAGTCTAAATGTTATTAACACATAACAACACACAAAGCTTCTGTGTTTATCGCTTACCTACTGACTGTTAATGAACGTGCATAGTTAATTTACTTTATAGTTGTAGATTATTAATGGTCTGTACAATCCCCCTGTAATGTTCTTTTCTGTAGTTTGTCTTTCTGTGTTTTTCATAGATGTAAGGATGTGGCCAGTGGAACAGGAAATGTAACACCTACCATGGCTGTTTAACAAAAGTTAATCTAAAGGGGATAAAAGAGGAAGTCACTGAGCAGCCATACACAAATGCATTAGCGTATAGCTAGTTATGTTCATTCCCACTGTCATCCATTTTGACATGAAGATGGTTGGAAGCTGGTTGTTTCTCCTCATCTCTCTCCAAGGATATGAGGCTCCCTCCACACACAGTAAGATTGTTCTGTTGGAATAATGATGCTACACCTGTGCCATTTATTTTAATGTTAATTTATTCAACCTGTTTAAGACCTGGTGCTACAACAACACATCCGGCCAATGTGCCCTTAACTTTTGACTGTTTTTAATCTTAGAGAATCTTTGTAGGATTTATTATAATTTTTAACATGTATTTGTGTTAATAAAATAGATTATCTTCTGATTATTTTATCGTGTGCTCATGTTGATGGATGGTTTCCGCTCAGTTGACATTTGTCTTGAATTTTTTTTCAATGTTCACAAAAGTGTTTCAGCAAATGATATATATGTTTTTTTCCTCTCCAGTTATTAATAACTGTTTTAGACTATGACATATAGTATTCTATGTTCAGGAAATATAATCGTTACATTTAAAAAACTCAATTTTTTGGTTAAACAATATTTATTGAATTGATACCTGGTATGTAATGTAATTACATAATGCCAATTTAATTACCCTTTCTTTGGGAGTCATCAAATAATAAACAAATTACACTTTATACCAGGTATTATAGCAATTTATTGGATCAAACTATTACATAACTTCCTAGAAACACAAAATAATCTGAAAAGTAAAGTTTCATGTGCCATTTCTATTGCTGATGCGACACCAAAAGTCCCCTGCTAGTCTGAGATTGACGTCAACTACTTTGTGGTTTCCTGTAACATGGCCATCCATCTTGTCTCATACATTCGCATACTGATAAAATTATTCATTTAATTCAATGTGATGGTGGAAAAGTACTCTAGTCATGATATACATGAAGGTATAGACCCTTAATATATATTATCTGATTTGTCTCTTAAAACACTGTTAGCGCCCAATGTAATTATGCATCTCCTATTGATATCATAACACAGCTCCCCTTTAAAAGATTCGGTGTAATGTCATATTAGAAACAGATTTTCAACTTCTGTTCCATTTTTTCAGATGTAAACTGCCTGATCATTAATCTGGATTATGTCAACTGCATCTGGAGTGAACAGAGGATCCCAGAGGTCAACTTCACCTTTTTCAGCAGCAGGTTAGTGCAATGTGATGGGTGTTGAGGTCTTTGCCCAAAATGCTTGCCAAGTATTTGGTCCAAAATTCCTAGCACTCAATGACCACATCAATCTTGTGACTCTACGAACTCTTTGAATGCATTTGCATTTTGTTTTGGTTGTATTTCTGATTATATTTAGCCCAATAGGAACTGAATGGTGAATAATGTATTATGTCATTTTGGAGTGACTTTTATTGTTATTAAGAAATGAAGATGTTCCCGAACACTTCAAATCAAATCACATTTTTATTTGTCACATACACATGGTTAGCAGATGTTAATGCGAGTGTAGCGAAATGCTTGTGCTTCTAGTTCCGACAATGCAGTGATAACCAACAAGTAATCTAACTAACAATTCCAAAACTACTGTCTTATACACAGTGTAAGGGGATAAAGAACATGTACATAAGGATATATGAATGAGTGATGGTACAGAGCAGCATACAGTAGATGGTATCGAGTACAGTATATACATATGAGATGAGTATGTAGACAAAGTAAACAAAGTGGCATAGTTAAAGTGGCTAGTGATACATGTATTACATAAGGATGCAGTCGATGATGTAGAGTACAGTATATACGTATGCATATGAGATGAATAATGTAGGGTAAGTAACATTATATAAGGTAGCATTGTTTAAAGTGGCTAGTGATATATTTACATCATTTCCCATCAATTCCCATTATTAAAGTGGCTGGAGTTGGTTCAGTGTCAATGACAGTGTGTTGGCAGCAGCCACTCAATGTTAGTGGTGGCTGTTTAACAGTCTGATGGCCTTGAGATAGAAGCTGTTTTTCAGTCTCTCTGTCCCAGCTTTGATACACCTGTACTGACCTCGCCTTCTGGATGATAGCGGGGTGAACAGGCAGTGGTTTGGGTGGTTGATGTCCTTGATGATCTTTATGGCCTTCCTGTAACATCGGGTGGTGTAGGTGTCCTGGAGGGCAGGTAGTTTGCCCCCGGTGATGCGTTGTGCAGACCTCACTACCCTCAGTTGCCGTACCAGGCGGTGATACAGCCCGCCAGGATGCTCTCGATTGTGCATCTGTAGAAGTTTGTGAGTGCTTTTGGTGACAAGCCGAATTTCTTCAGCTTCCTGAGGTTGAAGAGGCGCAGCTGCCAGTGTGAGTGGGCCAATTCAGTTTGTCTGTGATGTGTATGCCGAGGAACTTAAAACTTTCTACCCTCTCCACTACTGTTCCATCGATGTGGATAGGGGGTGTTCCCTCTGCTGTTTCCTGAAGTCCACAATCATCTCCTTAGTTTTGTTGACGTTGAGTGTGAGGTTATTTTCCTGACACCACACTCCGAGGGCCCTCACCTCCTCCCTGTAGGCCGTCTCGTCGTTGTTGGTAATCAAGCCTACCACTGTTGTGTCGTCCGCAAACTTGATGATTGAGTTGGAGGCGTGCGTGGCCACGCAGTCGTGGGTGAACAGGGAGTACAGGAGAGGGCTCAGAACGCAACCTTGTGGGGCCCCCCGTGTTGAGGATCAGCGGGGAGGAGATGTTGTTGCCTACCCTCACCACCTGGGGGCGGCCCGTCAGGAAGTCCAGTACCCAGTTGCACAGGGCGGGGTCGAGACCCAGGGTCTCTAGCTTGATGACGAGCTTGGAGGGTACTATGGTGTTGAATGCCGAGCTGTAGTCGATGAACAGCATTCTCACATAGGTATTCCTCTTGTCCAGGTGGGTTAGGGCAGTGTGCAGTGTGGTTGAGATTGCATCGTCTGTGGACCTATTTGGGCGGTAAGCAAATTGGAGTGGGTCTAGGGTGTCAGGTAGGGTGGAGGTGATATGGTCCTTGACTAGTCTCTCAAAGCACTTCATGATGACGGAAGTGAGTGCTACGGGGCGGTAGTCGTTTAGCTCAGTTACCTTAGCTTTCTTGGGAACAGGAACAATGGTGGCCCTCTTGAAGCATGTGGGAACAGCAGACTGGTATAGGGATTGATTGAATATGTCCGTAAACACACCGGCCAGCTGTTCTGCGCATGCTCTGAGGGCGCAGCTGGGGATGCCATCTGGGCCTGCAGCCTGGCGAGGGTTAACACGTTTAAATGTCTTATTCACCTCGGCTGCAATGAAGGAGAGACTGCATGTTTTCGTTGCAGGCCGTGTCAGTGGCACTGTATTGTCCTCAAAGCGGGCAAAAAAGTTATTTAGTCTGCCTGGGAACAAGACATCCTGGTCCGTGACTGGGCTGAGTTTCTTCTTGTAGTCCGTGATTGACTGTAGACCCTGCCACATGCCTCTTGTGTCTGAGCCATTGAATTGAGATTCCACTTTGTCTCTGTAATGACGCTTAGCTTGTTTAATAGCCTTGCGGAGGGAATAGCTGCACTGTTTGTATTCGGTCATGTTGCCAGACACCTTTCCCTGATTAAAAGCAGTGGTTCGCGCTTTCAGTTTCACGCGAATGCTGCCATCAATCCACGGTTTCTGGTTAGGGAATGTTTTTATCGTTGCTATGGGAACGACATCTTCGACGCACGTTCTAATGAACTCGCACACCGAATCAGCGTATTCGTCAATATTTTTATCTGATGCAATACTAAACATGTCCCAGTCCACGTGATGGAAGCAGTCTTGGAGTGTGGAGTCAGCTTGGTCTGACCAGCGTTGGACAGACCTCAGCGTGGGAGCCTCTTGTTTGAGTTTCTGCCTGTAGGCAGGGATCAGCAAAATGGAGTCGTGGTCAGCTTTTCCGAAAGGGGGCGGGGCAGGGCCTTATATGCGTCGCGGAAGTTAGAGTAACAATGATCCAAGGTTTTACCACCCATGGTTGCGCAATCGATATGCTGATAAAATTTAGGGAGTCTTGTTTTCAGATTAGCTTTGTTAAAATCCCCAGCTACAATGAATGCAGCCTCCGGATAAATGGTTTCCAGTTTGCAAAGAGTTAAATAAAGTTCGTTCAGAGCCATCGATGTGTCTGCTTGCGGGGGATATATACGGCTGTGATTATAATCGAAGAGAATTCTCTTGGAAGATAATGCGGTCTACATTTGATTGTGAGGAATTCTAAATCAGGTGAACAGAAGGATTTGAGTTCCTGTATGTTTCCTTCATCACACCATGTCTCGTTAGTCATGAGGCATACATACGCCCCCGCCACTCTTCTTACCAGAAAGATGTTTGTTTCTGTCGGCGCGATGCGTGGAGAAACCCGTTGGCTGCACCGCATCGGATAGCGTCTTCCCAGTGAGCCATGTTTCCGTGAAGCAGAGAACGTTGCAGTCTCTGATGTCCCTCTGGAATGCCACCCTTGCTCGGATTTCGTCAACCTTGTTGTCAAGAGACTGGACATTGGCAAGAAGAATGCTGGGGAGTGGTGCGCGATGTGCCCTTGTTCGGAGTCTGACCAGAAGACCGCCTCGTTTCCCTCTTTTTCGGAGTCGTTTTCTTGGGTCGCTGCATGCGATCCATTCCGTTGTCCTGTTGGTAAGGCAGAACACAGGATCCGCGTCGCGGATTAATGTGGATACTATAATGATTATGGATAATCATGAATCCTGAAAAATGATGAGTGAGAAGGTTGCAGAGGCACAAAGATCATACCCCCTAACAATGCTAACCTCCCCTGTTATGGGTAATGGTGAGAGGTTAGTATGTTTTGTTGTATCTTTTATAACCTTCTCACTCATCACTATTCATGATTTATTTTCTTAATCATGGCATTATCAGGATTAATTTAGAAGTGTTCAGAAACATCTTATCACAGAAAGAAAATTACTCCAGTCATCATTCACCATTCAGTTGCTATTAGGCAAAATATAACTCAAAACAAACTGCAAATGCATCCAACAAGTTTGTCACTTTTGACTACTATAACACATAAGTTAATTTGCCAAAATACTTAAGACTTCTTCAAATGGGGGGACTAGATACATAAAAATGCTTTCATTTCCTAACTGTAAAATGCATACATTATGTTTGAAAATACCCGTGAATAAAAATTGACATTCTGTACTGTTGCCTCATAGGAAACATCTCAAATCCAAAATATTGGAGTACAGAGCCCAAAACATTTATAATCGCTTCACTGTCCGAATACAAACGGGGGGGAGTGTATCTCTGTCAAATCTTGAATATCCGTACTTTGTTACTAATTCTCATCCATCAATTTCACATGGTATGTGTTTAGGTTCATCAAAGGTAAGATGGAGGAGTGCACAACATATCTCCAGGAGGAGAGTTATGCTGTGGGATGTAGACTGTCCTATGACAAGTCTGACAGGTTTAGAACACTGACAACCAAGCTGGTCCATCAGAACAACAGTTATGTGCAGGACCATAACCTGAAAAGCATGGGTAGGTTATTTTTCTCAATCAAATCATAACCTTACATACAGAACAGCATGTAACATGAAGAGCAATAGTCATCTTTAGGCTTTTTAACTGGTGTTTTTCCAATTTCAATCTTCATTTGATGTGTCGTTAACATTTGACCCTCCTTAACGCTTTTTCTAGTGAAGCTTTACCCTCCTGTCAACCTGTCAGTTGAGATGAACAAAGACCCAGAGCTGAATCTGTACTGGAACAACAGCAAGAACACCTTATGCATTGAGAGTGAAGTTCGCTACAGAATAAACGGCGACAAGTGGAAGGTGGGCATGGATCAGGACTCAGGAGTTGGACTACTGTTTGGACACAAGCCTACTGGTCATTTTTCAACAAAATGCTGGACAAATCTTTGAAAAAAACTCTCTCCCTCCTCCACTCTCTTTGTTCCTTTCTTCAGACATCTACTCCAAGCAAGGAACAGAAGTATGCTGTGGCTTTCCCGTTAAAGAGCAGTCGGTATGAGTTTCAAGTGAGAGCACGAGTCAACAACATGTGTGGCGAGTCCAAGTTCTGGAGTGAATGGAGTCAGCCTATTCAATGGGATTCCAGGAAGGGAAATAACATCACAGGTAAATACATACAACATCTCTGCTTTGCTTTATGGTTATAAAGTAGTGCTCAGACTTCTGTCAGGACTTTGTCATGTCAACATTTCTCTTTGGCCTAGAAATATCTGGCAGCTCAATGTCTGTGTGGAAGCCAGTATTGTCATTAGTGGGTACCATGACACTCTTCATATTGGCCTGCATGCTGGTCTACAGGGAAAGGTGGGTTTGCCAACAGAAGTTAATGCCACACTTAGGCCCCAAATAAAGACTAAAATCAAGGGGTATAGTTTACATTTTTTTAAAAATCAGTCTCCTCCATTCTTCCTCTGTGATACTCTGATTTTGAACTGACCCTGATCTCTTTGTAGAGAACGACTGAGATTCATCCTCATTCCCATTGTGCCTAATCCAGGAAAGAACCTAGATGAGAATGTAGAGGTAATATTTATCCCTGGTCCCATGCATTGCACTTCATTATAATCTTTGTTTCTCTATTACTGTTATATACAATGTAAATCCCATCTTATATCTCACATATTACATGTAACCTTTACCTTTAAAGGCCTGGTGTCAAATCTCCAAGGACATTTGCTTCCAGTCTAACTTCACTGAGCTTGCCTGTCCTGTTCGTGAGTACAGTCTGGTTCCCCAAACTGGCAGCGTCAGTGAATCTGAGAGCAACTTCTCCATCCTAACAGACCAGTCAGATCTCCTGTCCACGTGCTCCTCCTCAGCTTCCACTTTTCCTGTCACAAGTGAAAATGAACAAGCTGGTATTGAATGAGACTTACAATGGCTGCATTCTAATTACCCTTCTCCCCTAGGTGTGCACTTGCTTGCTCCCCCTCATTGATAATACGTATTAGATGGGTGTATGCATGGGCTAAAGGGAGTTTCTATCATATTTTTTGTTGTTGAATTTTAACATATGAACATCCTTAATATTACGGCACCCAATTTGTAATAAATGCAAGCATTTTTGTTTGATGTTCAACCATTTGTAAGATTTTTAAATGCATCGATTTTTGAGAGAGAATAAAACGTAAAATGCACTGAACATTGCAATAATGACATACCCTCCTATTGCGAGATAAAACACTGTTAATTACACAAACTGACCACATGAGCTAGGCTACTTATGAGCATGCATGTCTAAAATGGTTCTAATAATGTCATAAAAAAAAGACATCTATGCATATACAAGCTAATGAAAAAAATGATCTTAGCACAGGGTTAAACATAGTTGGAATTGATTGAGTGTTCAGCTGACAGTTTTAATATTATAAACAATCCCTTGTGAAATTTCAATTGTACTATTGCACACTGTATCTCGTTGGAATAGAGGGAGCATCTGAAATGTGGAATATTAGCGTATACCTTCAATAAAATGGTATTTTAAAGGAGCTTGTATTTAAATGTATTAGGGATACCCACTGCTCTTCCTGGGGTCCAAACACATTAAGGCACTTACAGTACATATAAAACAAATTATAAAATAGTACAAAAGATAAAACAGTACATCATACAACATTATTACACCACTGCATATCTACAATACAAAATGTATAATACCACCAAACAACAATATTACAATGTACATGTGTGGAGAGTGAGTGTGCTAGCGCTTGTGTGCCTATGCCTGTGTCTGTACCTTTGTGTATATTTCTTCACAGTCCCCGCTGTTCCATAAGGTATATTTTAATCTGTTTTTAAAAAATCTGATTGTAATAGTATTTTCTTTAAAATGTTGTTTCCAAGCGGGGGTTACTGCTATAAAAATTACTATAGGCTATTGGCCTATTTCCTCTTAAATAAATATGATAAACGTTGCTTCCTAATGTTGCATGATATCCTGTAATCCTACCAGTGGCAACCTGTCATTCAGGGCAGGTGCCCCACCTGTTTTAAGTCATATCAGTTTGCAAACAATGTAAACAAAAAAAACATATTCATTGAGATAATAAAGCTGCAGACAAACATGGTCTCTTTTTTTGCTTTCTTGAGTAACACGCTGACCACACCGCTCGCGTCGCATGCGCTTGCTTTGCGGAATAATTTTACACATACATGTTATTTAATCATTGAACCCACACTGCTCGCGCGAGTCAACGAATGTCTGTGGAGCCAGGCGATAAAATAGAACTTGGTTCTATTTGTGACACTTGATGCGCTGCAAGTCCTGCCGCTCCCATCTCCTCATTGATTTTTAGGAGCATATACCCACATGGGTGATTGAAAGATGAACTGAGGTCCACATTCCAGTCCAGTTGGTGGTGCCAATGCACTTTAAAGTTGCTTGCTAACCGCAATATAAAGTCCAAAGAAGAAGAAGAGCCCTGAAGGAGGAGAGATGACTAGAAATGAACTCGGTTTACCCTTTTATCTGAGGATTAATTGTAGTAGTATAGAACCTCGTGCATTTCAGGTAAAATAACAACCCAATGTTTATATCACAGGACAAATTAGCTAGCAACAGCAAGCTAGCTAGCTAAATTGCCATACATGTTTAATGCTTTTTGACCTGTTCCCAAATGAATATAGTTGGTTCAGAGTTTGTTTGATATTTCAACCTGCGTGTCCTGATTGTGTCTGGTGTGGGTGGACAAAATCAACATGTGCATGCATGCGCACGAGCGGTCTGGTCAGCATGTAAGGCAGCTCCAAAATGCAGGTGTTTCAGCCTAGCTCAGGGCTTTCTGTGGTGGTGGGGCAGCCAGCGGAAAATATGGAGCGTAGGGTTTGTTAAGGTTCTCTAGTTGTGCCGTGATTGCTTTAGTGTTCTGTCAGTCATGATGACACTACATCACCATAAAATCTATGGGTAGAGATAGAAAATTCTAGACCCTTGGGTGCTGCCATAGAGTTGTATTAGAGGTGCCCATCCAAGAAGGGTCAAGGTCATTGGCCTGACTTGCCTAGTTAAATAAAGGTTAAATAAAAAAATATTATAATAATTGGCCACAGATAAATGATGTCAAATCACGTTAAATCTACCGTAGCTTTGATTGGACTGATTATGTCAACATCGTACTTTCAAAATCTTAGCTGGCAAATCCTTTTCAATCCTTGTCATATGAAGAAAAATGATGAATAGAAATTATAGATCAACGGTATCAGTGCTCATAAGCCATTGGACAAAAACATTACACAACAAGTTAGAAATCACAAATTCAACAATGAGTGGTTTGAAAGGAATCAGTGGTTAACTGCAAGCATTGCAAAGCAATCACTAGCCTGCTATTAAGTGGAATGGGTGTGTGGTCTGAGTTTAAGGGTCTCTTTCCAAGCTTAAAAGGATAAACATTCAACATTGGACATGCTGTCAATCCAGCATGAGTTCTGCCACGTTCAAGACAACTAGAAACTCGGAACTGGGAAATCTCAGACTTCAGTGAGTTCAAGTCAATTGGGAACTTAGAAAAAACTAGCTCCGATTGGGAAAACAGTCATCCAACTAAAGAAAAACGAGTTCCGATTGGGAAGAACAGTCCTTCAACTCAGAATTCCAAGTCGGGAACTTGGGCTTCTTTCTAGAGCTCCGTCCTGAAAATCACTGATGTCATGATTCAACCTTCTTTTTTTACGAGTTCCCAGTTGTCTTGAAAGCACGGTACTTGTTTTATTTCATATGTTGTATATACTACTGTGTATGGTGAATTGAGTGGTGTGTTTACGGATTCTATTTATTCTCTTTTATACAGGTATGAAGTAAGTTTTTTTATTTATTTAAGCTTTATTTAACTAGGCAAGTCGGTTAAGAACAATTTCTGATTTACAATGATGGCCTACCGAAAGGCAAAAGGCCTCCTGCGGGGATGAGGGATTCAAAATAAAAAATATAGTGCAATACACACATCACGACAAGAGAGACACCACAACACTACATAAAGAGAGACCTAAGACAACAACATAGCATGGCAGCAACACATGACAACACAGCATGGTAGCAACACCACATGACAACATGGCAGCAGCACAAAACATGGTACAAACCTTATTGGGCACAGACAACAGCACAAAGGCAAGAAGGTAGAGACAACACATCACGTGAATCAGCCAAGAAATGCTTACAAGCCCTTAACCAACAATGCAGTTTAAAAAAATAGAGTTATATAAGCAATTGTTATAATTGGCTAATTCCTCTCTTAGCTTATTTTACACCTATATTTGAATACATCTATGTTTGAATTGTGCCTCGTGTTCAAAATAATATCACATTTGATCCCTGCTTTCTTTAGCCCCCTCCCCCCAGGAGTGAGTTTATCTGACAAATAACAAACTTCAACTGAAAACACTGCATGACATGTACAGTACGTTTGTCTAAAGTTTGAGGCGTTTGAATCTATTTTATGACATTTCCAGAATGGATGTACAGCATTTGATACTGTGGCACGTTCAGTCAGTGTGGGGATTCGATTAATTCTCCGGGCATTCCCGGGTTAGCGTTGATTGCGTTCGTTTTGGAACCCGTTTAGGCCGACACCGAAAGTCGTGGAGTAATTTGTAGGATTCGGTGTTTTCACATGCAAAATGTATTGCTCTTTTTAAAGTCTTTATCTACCTTCGCAATGAAAAGTAGTTGTAACATTTTAGCATATATTTTAAGGAAAGGAGATATTGTATGTTTTTGAACGATACATATTGTTGCCTTGTTGATAAAACATGACCGACTGGCGCAGATTACTGTTCCATTTGAGAGGGCGCCCCTCGACACCGCTTTTACCCATTTTACATCATGGGCCATAGCCCCGGTGCACTTAATCGAACTCCCTCAGTGTGGCTGGGTGTGTGTGTAGCGAGAGAGGGCACAGGGTGGCCCTCTAAATCAGGGTAGATTCGTTTACATTTGCATACCACATCAAATTAATGAAAGGGGAGATCTAATAATTATTTCTCAGTATTGAGTGTTCTGACGTGAACTCACTGGGTTTGTCGGATAAGGAAAATGTCAGATCCCACAGTGGCTGATACTCGCCGGTTGAACTCAAAGCCTCAGGACCTTACGGATGCTTATGGTCCCCCCAGCAATTTTCTTGAAATTGACGTTTATGACCCACAAACTGTTGGAGTCGGGCGGAACCGTTTCACAACTTACGAAGTCCGTATGCGGGTAGGTTGCTAAAGATAGATATCTGTCGTTACATATCTAGCTAAACCTACAAACATTTTCAGCTAGCTAATGAGTTATAGCTTACGAACTTTAGGTGGATGAAAATCGAGGCCCAGGATTTAGTCCGGCCTACTGAGGTATTAAGAACGGGCCTACTAGATAGCTAACCTAGCATTGTCAGCTAGGGAAGTTATTAAAATACCCTTTGAGGTAAACGTTAACTTTCTAGCCCTTTTAGGCTAACAGGGTTAGCTAACGTTAGTTATATACTTGGTGGCTGTCTCTTGACGAGAATATTCTTGTTTCTGTTTTCATTAAATGCAGACAAACCTGCCGATTTTTAAGTTAAAGGATTCCATTGTGCGAAGAAGATACAGTGACTTTGAGTGGTTGAAGAATGAGTTGGAGCGAGACAGCAAGGTGAGTGAAAGATTTATCTATTTGTTTTGGGTTCAAATGTATTTTGGGTAGGACCTATATTGATGGACTATAATAAATACTGTATCTACATATCATTACAGTAGGGTTTTTCTCAATGGTGACGTCTACACAAGTTGCTTATTACATTACTAATGTCATTAGTTAGAGAAATAATAATGTAATTAGTCATGGTTAAATTTAATCAGCTATTTTAACGGCTAAGGACTAAGTACATTGCTATTGATTTATTCCAGATTGTAGTGCCGCCCTTGCCTGGGAAGGCACTGAAGAGACAGCTACCTTTCCGTGGGGATGAAGGCATTTTTGAAGAGGCTTTCATCGAAGAGCGACGTGTGGGTCTTGAGCAGTTCATCAACAGGTGGGTCTTAACTTATTAAACATTAGAGGATCATCTTGAGACAACCGATGCCAGGAGAAAACATACATTTTGAGCTAACCAAGATCAACCTTTTTGTAATAATGTGAAGTAAGCTGAAACAATGTTGTGGTGACAGATTTGGAATTGGCTTCTGCTGGTGTGGATAACTAAAAGTCGTATTTTTAGACACCATTTTTTAAATGCACAGTCGGCAAGATGTTTAAATGCATATTTTTTTTTATAAATTCATGTCTTTCTCTTTTTTTTTCTAGAATTGCAGGTCATCCTCTCGCTCAAAACGAGCGCTGTCTTCACATGTTTTTGCAGGACGAGAGCCTTGACCGTAACTACATTCCCGGAAAGGTACGGCCGTTGGGTTTGACAATGGGCTGTGGAAATGACTGCTTTCTGCTCTGTTCCCCTTCTCTCATTTGTTGTTTTTCCACTGAGCTCTTTGCCATTCAAAGTAGTGCAGTACCGTAATTTCTGGACTATTAAGCGCACCTGAATATAAGCCGCACCCACTGAATTAAACAAATATAAATGTATTTTGTACATAAATACATTGTACATAAATAAGCTGCACATGTCTATAAGCCGCAGGTGCCTACCGGTACATTGAAACAAATTAACTTTACACAGCCTTTAAACGAAACACGGCTTGTAACAAAAATAAATAGGCTTTTAAACTAAACACGCCTTGTAACAAAAATAAATAGGCTTTTAAACGAAACACGACTTGTAACAACAAAAATAAATAGGCTTTTAAACTAAACACGGCTTGTAACAATTAAAAAAATAAAATGCATTAAACAGTAGCCTACCAAGAAAGTCATTAGTCACTATCTTGCTCCTCCTGTGCACTGAAACCACTGAAGTCATCTCCTTCGGTGTCGGAATTGAATAGCCTCAGATGAAACACCTCGGCCGTCTGCTCTCTGTGTGTTGACCAAGTCTTCAAGCTCATGTTCTAGTTTGGGCCATCTGCTTTTCTTCCCTCTGAAAGCTTTTGTTGTATTTTTGCACTGAGTCAGTTCCTCACGCTGCTGTTTCCAACGTCTCATCATTGACTCATTAAGGCCAAGCTCCCATGCAGTAGCTCTATTTCCTTTTCCAACACCCAGATCGATCGCCTTCAACTTGAAAGCTGCATCATATGCATTTCTCCGTGTCTTTGCCATGTTGAGGGTGACAAAATGACTACCGTAATCAGAATGATGGGAAGTTTGAGCGCGCTCGATTTACGTCACATTATGTGACGGTGCTCAGTTTTTTGAATCTTGTGAAAGCGGGAAAAATCCATAAATTAGCCGCGTCATTGTATAAGCCGCGAGGTTCAAAGCGTGGGAAAAAAGTAGCGGCTTATAGTCCGGAAATTACGGTACTTGTTTTATTTCATATGTTGTAAATACTACTGTGTATGGTGAATTGAGTGGTGTGTTTACTGATTCTATTTATTCTCTTTTTATACAGGTATGAAGTAAGTTTGACTGTTTATTTACTTTTTAAACACTACAATCTTTTGGAAGTCAGATGATAGCATGCATGGCCACAAAATCTTGTGATGTTAGTGACAGTTCACATGGCTAATATATCTGTGCTGCTTAATTAGTATAAAATAAATCTGACCTGACTTTACACAATGTGTGGAACATCTCTTTCACGAATGGAAAGACGATATCTGATCATATGTGGCACAATTGTTTGGGATCCAGATCCAGTGATCCAGAGGCGAGATGTGCATAGCACCTGCCAGAACACGTCTGATTTATCACCTCGTCCCGATAAAGCATACAGAGCCCTGTCCCCGTCGCAGCCGCAACCACCTCTGACAGCTGCCTCTGTCTCTCTAATGCCTTGTACTGTATATACATGTATATTCTTCTAGATACCCCAGCTACACCGGTTCACGGCCCTCCGCAGCCCTATAATGTGTGTGTAACCAAGCACACTAAATGGGGTGTGTTACAGGGAAGTTAGTACATTGTTGCAGATTTACAAATAAACAGAAATTAGATTTTCTTTTAAAAAATCTGTATCTTGACTGAATTTTCCGCCTAAAAAAAAGCATTGCATTTGACACTGTAGTTGAGTCCACCTCTATGTATCAATTCCAGCTATGCCTCATAATCTGCCCAACCTCCCAGCTACATTTGTTTCACTTGTCTTTGTCCCTCCCTCAATAAATTATTTTCTTGAATGATTTAATCCACAAATCACAATCTCTCTCTCTAATGATCTTCATCCATAGAAGACTGGCTGTGTCTACGTGTAAAGTATATATGATAACCTAATAGAAAATACATAGCTGTTTGAGAGGAAATTGTTATACTCTCTCTGCCCAGCATAGCCTAAAGGATTATATGTTCATGGTTCTGTCATTCCAGTTAATGGGTTACCCATTTTTTTTCACGCATCAATAATGAAAAAATACCTATTTCTGTCATTCCTTCTGGAGACGTTTCACTTTTGTAATAGTCTGATTTCTTACATTATGATTGAAAACTTAAAGGTATCTCCGTCCCTTTACCCACAGTAACCAAAATTGTTTCTCCAATTGTATGATTAAAATCTCTGATGGATGTCAGTGAACAATGGTACCTTCCAAAGTTAAGCAAAATGTAGCATCATTGGAAAAATGTTTTTTAAAGGGAGATCTTCCCATACTTTTCCTCTAACATGACATTTCATGTTTCTTTGCATTTTCCATTGAAATAAGAATTTGTGGCTTTCCAACATGCTCATGCAGTTAGATTTTTCTATTATGATTTTACTTTTTATTATCAGATTTTTTTTCTGACTTGGTTTGCCTTGAATTGTTCATTATCAGTCTTTGCATCGTCTTCAGTCTCTATGGTAATGTCAGGTAATCAAACCACTGTGAAAACAAGAGGCTGATGAATAATCCACACATTTTTATTGATAAAGAAGCTTTTGGCATGAAGTTTATTGACCTAAAGTATTTCTTGAATGCCTTTTTTGTCGTATGTATTTTGTCTTCATTATTATCATGTACATTTAATCTCCGTTTTCAGAAGAGCTGCCTTGTTTGTACCATAAATAAAATTCCCTCTACCTGTAGGGCTATGTCCAGTTGTCTCTTTTAAATGGTCTGTTCAATTTCATGTCGGGATACGTGTTTCCTAATGCATCTTGTACAGGACCATACTGTTTATTTCCTGAATTTGATTTTTAACTAGAATGTCATTTCTTAGGTGGCCTCGTATGTGTCCAGCTGATTCCGGAAGTAGAATAGTCCCTGTTGCTCCAAGAGATTAGTTTATGGAAACAGTTCTTAGTCGAGAGCAAGTCATATTCTAATAAACCAGCTATTTTCCCTTTATAAGCATTTTCCAGCAATCATAATCCGTGTTAAAATGTAAACTCTTGGTATAACTAATAACTTCAAAAGTAGGTCAGCATGGTTATATAAGATTACACTCCATGGACAACCAAAGTACTGAGTGCTGTAGTTTGGTGGATGGATAAATGGGGTTACTTGCTCTGTTAAACTTTAACTTTAATTTCTTAGTAGCATACTCTGCGGGATTAACAGGGGGAAGGAAAGTATAGTCAAGGGGATTAAACTTCTCCCCAAAATACCTGACCTGTATGGTTCATGGCTCAAAAATCTAATTAAAGTTGACTGTAATACAACACAATTGTCCCAAATAACCATATGTTAAGATTTAATTGAAAGTAGTACTAAAATGATGGGATTTTCTGCTCCTTTGTAGCCACCCCACATACAGTGTGCAGGTGCGGTCAGTTAGTTACTATAGCAGGGGATGAAATTATTCACAATGGGCTGTTCATGCTATAAAATAATGCTTGAGTACAAACACTACATATTTTTTCAGTTAAACATGCTTTAGATCACGTCCCCATGTCATATTTCTTAGAATATAGTGCTAAACAAAAATGATGTGTGAAGTAAAGAGTTGAGTTTTTGGAGAACCCATTACCAAAACTGCAGAGCTTATGTTTGAAAAAAACAGGCCTCTCTTTTGATCTACAGGCCTTGTCCTGTGCAATGAAAGGGGGCAGAATGGTTGAACTGCATGGGACAGTAGTGAGATTAGCAGTGTTATGTTAATGGTGTAGACGGCGATACCATCCCAGAGCATAAGGCTAGTGGTGACGATGCTTGTTTTATTTAGGGAAACACACAGTTTTGTTAGCTTGATAAAGTGGTAGTTAATTGAAAGAGCAACTCGATGCCGGCCTTGAGGGAGGCAGACGTCACTGAGCAAGGACAATAGGTTGGGTATTAACCAAAGTTAAACTAAAAATAGTCAAATAGAAAGACTAACCAAATGAAGCATTGTGGGATATAATTAGTCAATGCATATTTCAATTTCTGTTTTATTCTTATTATGGTCTGTTATTGAGAGTTTGCATGCCAAATGAGATATGAGGACTTGGGAGGCCATATGTCATACATATAGTGACACCACAGAACAATGAGACAGATATTTCACCGGATGTATCAATGTGAAGCATCCGCTTGGCGTTTCCACTCACTACCAAATATGGAAGCCATGTGTCCGGCAGTGGGAGAAGCTGGAACGAGATTCATTTTGGCTGACATTCTGCACATTTTCTCATCGATGAAACATTTGATCTCAATACCGTTTTCTGTTCCCAAAACTAGAATCTGTTATGACCAGAGTGGACTAAGATAATTAGACTTGACCTTTTGCTAAAGTTTAAAAAATGTTATTGTTTCGAAGGAGTGCAAAGGCGAATTGAGTTATTGCAACCGCACACTTCACAGAGTAGGCATTCCCTAACGTAAATATGCAAATATATGCTCAAATTCGCCAATAGGATCTCATAAACTTGTGCTTGGCTCTGCCCACCGCCTTGCTTGTTCTGCCCACATGACTCATTTGTTTCTATTTGGTTTAGTTCTAAAGATATTTGGTGACACCATCAGTATTTCCTCATTTAACATGGTCATTGCACCTCTAACACTCCACACAAGAGCATTGGGGGCGGAGATGAATAAAAAAATTTATTCTATTAATCTGGGTGATAAAGCTACAGAGGATATCGTGGAAAGTCCTTGGTGCCAGGTCAGTGGCTGGAGTGAAAGATCTTGAAAAGAGAATGACCCTCTCTTTCCATACTTGGGTAAGCCTTTTTTGGGGAAGGCAGGCTGCTGCCTGAACCAGTATCTGGGCGAAGGAGACATGAACATGATGACTTCTCATCTCTCAATTGAATTTAAAGGGTTTTATTGGCATGGGAAACATATGTTTACATTACCAAAGCAAGTGAAATAGCTAATAAACAAAAGTGAAATAAACAATTAAAAATGAACAGTAAACATTACATTTAGAAAAGTTCCAAAAGAATAAAGACATTTCAAATGTCATGTTATGTATGCATACAGTGTTGTAATGATGTACAAATTGTTAAAGTACGAAAGGGAAAATAAATAAACATAGATGTAGGTTGTATTTACAATGGTGTTTGTTCTTCACTGATTGCCCTTTTCGTGTGGCAACAGGTCACACATTTTGCTGCTGTGATTGCACACTGTGGTATTTCACCCAATAGATAGTTTATCAAAATTTGATTTATTTTCAAATTATTTGTGGGTCTGTGTAATCTCTCTCACACACACACACACACACACACACACACACACACACACACACACACACACACACACACACACACACACACACACAGGGGAAGCCACTTTAGAACATTGAGAAACACCCTGGAATGCATGAATGGTTTGCTCCACCCCTCAAAGAAGGGTCCCTGCTATCTAGAATCCTTGGGACGTCCATACACCCCTTTGAAGTTGAAATGTAAAATGGTGAAGGTGGGGTTTAAGGGTGTGGAGGTCCAAATATCCCTGATAGCACTGCCCCATAAAGAAGGGCTTGTTAATACTATGATTTACACGTCACTGGCTCCGCCCTCTGAAAATCAAAAAGTCCACAAGGAAATTTCACCGAGGAAATCGGGATGTTTCATCAGCCTATGGAAGTCAGCAGTATTTTGTCGTGCGGTGTGGCTAGATCCTCCGAACACTTCAGAGTGAAGAGTAACGGTAAAGTAGCTTGAAAACATCACACATTTTACTGAAAAGTAGGTCTGCTTTATACCTTTTGATATCGTGGTCCATGTGTTTGCATGAACTGCACGATGCTCCGTAGTCTTTTATTATAACCCTGACGCAATTATTTCTCGTGTGCTGTCAGATGTACTCCTGTTACTCAATTTTGAAACAATACATTTAAGGTTATTGTTTCGGTGTTAGAATGATCAGTGGTACTTATTTGTTTGAAACAAATAATGTTTACCAAACCTATCTTACAACGAACGTTACCAGCATTGCTAGCTACGCGATTGTTTTACACGAGAGCTAACTAGCATATTGCTAGTATTGTAATGATCAATTTCATTAAATACGTGCATTTTAAATTTACATTACTGCAACTGTCTGCCGTGTGAAAAAGTGTCAATTCATTATTGTTTAGCTAACAAATTCATTGCTGTCTAGCTAACAAACAAACAGTCTTGAGTCAACTAGCAAACGTTATCTAACTAACATGTAATTTATATATTTAACTAGCTAGCTAGGAAACAACACATCAACGAACTGTGTGGATGTGTGTAGCATAAATATGGATGCGTTCGTAAATTCGCTCTGGAGTGCACTCTGGGCGTTGGTAAATTCAGAGCGTTTCGCTCTCGGAGCGTTCGATTGGCCGCTCTGGCCAGGGAGTAGCGTTGATCCGAGCGTCCTGACCACAGCGACAGTCAAGCACCCAAGCCAAGGTTGGCCAGCTTGTTAGCTAACGTAAATGAACGTAAACTCGTACAACGCCTTGGTCCGTACAATTGCCCTTATTTTAGCGCCCCCAAAACGTAATACTTCCAGATCAACTAATGTCAATACCATCGTAAAGCACAATTTCTCCCCTTTCCAACAGAATCAATTACATGACCTAAACGCTGCCTTTTTCTGCATAATTCAAGCAGGCAATGGAGCCCTGTCGGCTCTTTTTAAAAATGGCGGGTGGGGAAGCGAAACTAATGCGTGATAGTGAGAGGGTGGGGAAAATAGCTTTTTTTCACTCGATCTGTCCAACTTAGCACCTTATCGCCTCTAAAATGTAAATTAAACACTATAAAGAGTTTATATAATGTGTCGTTACATACCTATTTGAAGGTTTGTGTTGAATTTGAATTGCGTTTTTAGGGCGGTGGTAAAGTGATCTTGGAAGTAAACAGCGACTTTGAGAATGATCGCATGCAGTGATGACGTAAAAAAAATGACTAGGTATCCCCCCCTTACCCCCGTCACTGTCCATTTCTTCTTTTTTCCCCTTTTTAAAAAATGTGACCCCTTTTTCTCCCCAATTTCGTGGTATCCAATTGTTAGTAGCTACTGTCTTGTCTCATCGCTACAACTCCCGTATGGGCTCGGGAGAGACTAAGGTTGAAAGTCATGCGTCCTCCGATACACAACCAAACCAAGCCGCATTGTTTCTTAACACAGCGCGCATCCAACCCGGAAGCCAATGTGTTGGAGGAAACACTGTGCACCTGGCAACCTTGGTTAGCGCGCACTGCGCCCGGCCCGCCACAGAAGTCCCTAGTGCGTGATGAGACAAGGATATTCCTACTGGCCAAGCCCTCCCTAACCCGGGCGACGCTAGGCCAATTGTGCGTCGCCCCACGGACCTCCCAGGCGCGGCCGGTTATGACAGATGACAGATCCTGGGCGCGAACCCAGAGTCTCTAGTGGCACAGCTGGCGCTGCAGTACAGTGCCCTTAACCACTGCGCCACCCGGGAGGCCCCCACTGTCCATTTCTTGTTTTTAAATGATGAGAGAAGTGCTACACCTGGTGGAGAGAGATTGTAAGACAGAAATAGTTGCTTTATGCATTCTGTACGTTACGACATGACGCGTCACGATGTAACGGAGGGTCAGTTTTTTTTCAACTTTTCTCCAATAGTATAGAGCCATTACCATGTCGATCAACGCTTGAATAGAAACCTAGTTCACCCCCCCGATTTTGCTGACTTCAAAATCGCTACAATCCCATTAGTTTTCTTTGTAGCCTTGTTTGAATGTTGCGGTTGCGCACATTTGTACGGAATGGGGTGAGTTTACGTTACTTCGAGAGAACACCTCACTGACCATTTTACTTGACCTCATGTTATCCAGAGTGTTGGTGTATTTAACTGTGTTGCTGGCAACAATTTAATTCATTTTTTTTGCCAATGTTTACTGGCACCGCCCATATTCAACGGGTGTTGGACGTTAGTCATCAGTTATTCTGTGCTCTGGCACGCTCAAACGAGAGTGCTCTGAAATCTGAGTAGATAGCATGTGTTTGTAAATTCACTCTGGCTAAGGTAGCTAACTAGCAAACCGATCATAGACAACTTTCACAGGTTAGTGTAATAAACTCACCAAAAGAAGAAACGTCCTCACCATCAACTGTGTTTATTTTCAGCAAACTTAACATGTGTAAATATTTGCATGAACATAAGATTCAATAACTGAGAGACAAACTGAACAAGTTCCACAGACCTGTGACAGAAACATAAATTGAATAATGTGTCCCTGAACAAAGGAGAGGTCAAAAGTAACAGTCAGTATCTGGTGTGGCCACCAGGTGCATTAAGTACTGCAGTGCATCTCCTCCTCATGGACTGTACCAGATTTGCCAGTTCTTGCTGTGAGATGTTACCCCACTCTTCCACCAAGGCACCTGCAAGTTCCAGGACATTTCTGGGGGGAATGGCCCTAGCCCTCATCCTCCGATCCAACAGGTCCCAGACGTGCTCAATGGGATTGAGATCCAGGCTCTTCGTTGGCCATGGCAGAACACTGATATTCCTGTCTTGCAGGAAATCACGCACAGAACGAGCAGTATGGCTCGTAGCATTGTCATGCTGGAGGGTCATGTCAGGATGAGTCAGCAGGAAGGGTACCACATGAGGGAGGAGGATGTCTTCCCTGTAACGCACAGTGTTGAGATTGCCTGCAATGACAACGAGCTCAGTCCGATGATGCTGTGACACACCGCCCCAGACCATGATGGACCCTCCACCTCCAAATCGATCCCACCCCAGAGTACATGCCTCGGTGTAACGCTCATTCTTTCGACGATAAACGCGAATCCGACCATCACCCCATCTAAGTCAAAACCATACCTCGTCAGTGAAGAGCACCTTTTGCCGGTCCTGTCTGATCCAGCAACGGTGGGTTTGTGCCCATAGGTGATGTTGTTGCCGGTGATGTCTGGTGAGGACCTGCATTACAACAGGCCTACAAGCCCCCAGTCCAGCCTCTCTCAGCCTATTGCGGACAGTCTGAGCACTGACGGAGTGATTGTGTGTTTCTGGTGTAACTCGGGCAGTTATTGTTGCCATCCTGTACCTGTCCTGTAGGTTTGATGTTTGGATGTACAGATCCTGTGCAGGTGTTGTTACATGTGGTCTGCCACTGCGAGGATGATCAGCTGTCCATCCTGTCTCCCTATAGCACGGTCTTAGACATCTCACAGTACTGACATGGCAATTTATTGCCCTGGCCACATCTGCAGTCCTCATGCCTCCTTTCAGCATGCCTAAGGCACGTTCACGCAGATGAGCAGGGACCCTGGGCATCTTTCTTTTGGTGTTTTTCAAAGTCAGTAGAAAGGCCTCTTACTGTCCTAAGTTTTCATAACTGTGACCTTAATTGCCTACTGTCTGATAGCTGTTAGTGTCTTAACGAGCGTTCCACATGTACATGTTCATTGAACAAGCATGGGAAACTGTGTTTAAACCTTTTACAATGAAGATCTGTGAAGTTATTTGGATTTTTACGACTGAGTTTAGTAGCCAATAGACAGGTCTTTGGGCTTGGCATGACAGCTAGCGCCTTTGATGTGTTGCATCAGTTTGGGCTACTGGCAGGTAGCTTACGTTATCTTGATGGCTGCGTTTTACATTTGTAGCTAGCCACTACAGTAGCAACATTTTTTTTAAATGTAATTTTCAAATTGAAGATCATGTGTTGAGTTGTGGTGTTTGACTTCAGTCTCATGCCAGTTATGCATGGGCAGGATGGTTTCACTTCTATAAACAGGATGATATCACTCAACGCTTTTTGCATTGGAGGTGTTTATTTGTTCACCTTAGTATTCTAAGCTGATCGATGGAAATAAATGATAATTACAGGGACATTTTCAGAAATGTTCGGGGGCAAATTTGCACCTAGCCTGGTGTCTGTCCTAGACTGGTCAGTTGTCATAGGCAATGTATTGGTCCTTGAGGAAGGAGGGAGGGACCCTGTTGGCTTGGTTCCATTGGTTTGAGGGGTTGCACAGTTCACTCACAGCAGTATGTCCTTCTTTGCCAAGAAAACAGATTGTTCCATAACTTCAAACAGCTGGACAACTATTGACAATGACATATGAAATGTAGCCGCCCATCACGTAGCTCCAAGGGTGAGCTACCCACTGAGATTAGAATGCTGAAAGGACACTCTTGAATTCCCCACGCTGGCGAGAGTGCCGCATTTGTACAAACCTCTTAAAGTATCCACTCCCCAATTAACGCTGCTCTACCCACATTACATGGTGACCCGGTTTGTCACGTGATTCTTCTGGTCATGATGTCTGCAGTCGTTAGTCGAACATGAAATGTAGGGCTGCAATTTTCTGATTCAGTCATGTTGAACAGTGCACTCATTAATGGGTATGCTTGTTACAGTTAAAATGTTTTTTTGTTATGAGTAGAGCAAAATCAAAGTTTATTAGTTACTTTCATAACTCTCCTCAACAATGTAGTACAATATTGATCAAGCTGTGCAATCTCTCTACAAATCCCCCTTTTAGAGACTGGTGAGGGCAAGTGACCGGACAGAACAACCTGTCCACCAACCCTCCTCTCTATCTCACACGCCGGGACTGAGCGAGACAATAAATGCCCCATACCATACTACTTCCACCTTATTATTATCTCTGTGGGTCTTCTCATCTACATTGTGTGTAAGCCTAATTGTTTTCTAATGTTAGTCAATATCTATGTGTGTCTATGACTGCCATGTTGGGTATAAAAAGAAGAATAGTGAACTTTACCAGTGGGCAGGAACTCGGTGTCTATAACCACAAAGGGAACCCACTCTTTCCAGTTACTTGTACACTATAATAACTAAGCAAATCATTTGGTCTTCAGTGTGTTTGTTTTGTGTGTTATCTTTTAGCACTAGCAAGTTTAGGACACCATGATAACAAAAAACTGTCATACAGGCAGAGAAGGGGCTAGACAAGAAGTACACAGACATGTTGTTGTTGACAGTGAGAGTCAAAACAATAACATGCTTTGTGTAGAGTGAGCAACAGTCCCTAATGAGATTAACAGGTTGGTTAGTCTTTGGATAATCCTTTTTATATATGTTTCCAGAAGCTCGGCGAGGCACCTAATATTCACTATCTACTGTAGTACAGAGGGAAGGTGGGGGGCTAGTGAAAAGCACCACAGCAAAAGCCTAAATGCAATCCAAATGGTATTAGGCCAATTAGCCTAGGCCTAATCATTTAGGTCTGCTGAAGTAGTCCTATCCATTGTATACTACAGCCGACCTATTACAGAGAAGGGCAGGTGGACACTAAACCCTTTCAGCCTGGAGGCTCCAACGAGCATGTCTGATTTGAGCTTTCAGACGTTACATTTAGAAGAGTTGAGCATTCGCTTCTTCACAACCTGGTTTCACACATCCACTCACTCATACACACAGGCCAGCCACCCTGCATCACTCAGACCGAAGAGACTATCTCGAGAGCTTACTGAGTAGGCAGAACAATACAGACTAAACCTCTCAGGCACTGGGCATGAATCGCTGGCAGGGAGGCTCCCAGAGGGCACATTCCCAGGGCCACATATAAAATGGCTATGTTTTCATTTTGAGTAACTTAGCAGATGCTCTTATCCAGAGGGGGATAAGTGCCTTGCTCAAATGCACATCAAGAGATTATTCACCTAGTCTGCTCGGGGATTCGAACCAGTAACTTTTCGGTTACTGGCCCAAGGCGGTTAATCGCTAGTTTAACTCTTCACGGCGAGCAGAGCACACTCTGTATCTGTTTTAACATGTCAGTCTTGTGTAACTGTTCAGTTGTTAAATCAACCCCTAGAGAGCACAGTCATACTTTCCGTGTTTTAGAACAGTGGTTTAAGTTACAAGGTGGACATGCCAAGCCCATGTAGACTGAAATGAGGGAAGCTATTGTGCGTGTCCAAGGAAAGGAGACAGTATTGTTGGCTGCAATTATTTTCTACTTGGCCCCATACCAGCACCATCCTGATCCAATCACGGCTGCTAGCCTGATCAAACCCGCATTGGCTATTTTCCCTGTTGACAGTTTGTGACAGTGACTCATGTGGCAGACGCAATGCCCGATACATGAAAGTTGTTATTTTTGAACAATTGTTTTAATTTCCCAATACCTTCAGAGGCCAGGGGCTATGTTTATTTTAGACTGCCGGCTGTGTTTATTTTAGACTGCCATTCCTCATGCAAATAGTTTTCTCAACACATTTCCGGTGATTGTGCACTGTATTCTATGGATCACAACATGTAGAATGGGCCTGTACACCTTTATTATTAAAGGCCTAAGTGTCACAGGCTAAGCTACAAGTCTCCAGGCTTTGTAGAGTGTGTGTGGTGTGCTGCTGAAGAGGCAGTGTCTCAGATATGTAGAATAAGCAGTAGCCATAATGACCTTAAGTACTGTGCAACATGCGTAATGTATACAGGGGTGTGGTAGTGGGCGTGGCCAATGGCAGAGTCGCCAAATGGAAATGTTCGATTAAAAAAAAAAAGCTGTTTTTAAAGCAAATTTCTTACAATTCTACACATTTTGACATTGGCTGAGAGATACTTTTACCATTTTAAAGCTAGTTTCCCGCTATTCTACACATTTTGTAATGGGGCTGAACAAAAAAAGATGCTGTTTTAAAGCTATACTGAACAAAAATATAAACGCAACATGCAAAAATTGCAAAGATTTTTACTGAGTTACAGTTCATATAAGGAAATCAGACAATTGAACTTCACTAATTAGGCCCTAGTCTATGTATTTCACACGACTGGGCAGGGGCGCAGCCACGGGTGGGCTTGGGAGATCGTAGGCCCACCCACTGGGAAGCCATGCCCACCCACAAAAGGGCTTTAGTACAGACAAATAATTTTTGTTCAGTATGATTTCCTGCTTTTCTACACTTTTTGCCATGGGGCTCAAACATCAACAAAATCAGTGGTGGCTCCATGCCATAACATTTGTGATTTTTGTTTCTCCCTGACTGTCTAGTTTTTATTTTTGTGATGGCCAGTTCCTAAATATATAGCTCCATTATAATATGTAGATTTATATATAGGTTTAGTCGTTTAACACTGAAACCGTTTTTACCGTGTGTGTCTAAAGAAAAATCATCTTTTGGAGTGGAGACAATTTTTTTGGCATTGGCGGCCCGCTGCTGCTAAATGAATATAGGGGAAACGCTGATACATGCTCTTGGTGGAATGCAAATGAACCTTGTGACAGTGTTGAACTTGGTAATACAATTTTTTTTTTATGTATGTAGGCTAAGTGGTTGTCTTACCACCTGGTATAATTTCATTAGGATAAAAAAATGAACTATCTGTATTCTGGAAACTTGATATGGACTTGAATATGTGATAGAATATAGCCTATTAGGTACTAGAGTATAATTAAGCAATAAGACACAAGGGGAAATGTGGTATATGGCTAATATACCACAAACACCTGAAGTGCCTTATTGGTATTATAAACTGGTTACCAATGTAATTAGAGCAGTAAAAATAAATGTTTTGTCATACCAGTGGTAGATGGTCTGATATACCATGGCTGACAGCCAATCAGCCTTCAGGGTTGTAACCACCCAGTTTATAATAGACTACATAAACAATTGTTTCTGATGACTGAAAGTTGGTCAGCATGTCTTTAACTCAGTACTCTTCCAGGAAGGTTATAAGTGGATTGTGACGCACAGAGATATTGGTGTTCGCTTCCATGTCTGCTTATCAAAGCTCTCTGTGTCAGTTTGTTTTTTATTTTCAGAAAGCCCTAAAGTGAGAAAATGTAATCCTGGGAAGTTCCATAATACCAGCATGCTGTTTCTTAGAAGAATGTGTGGTTTGGTTGTCTGGAAACATGCAGGAGGGGGATTTAAAACATGGACCAAATCCCAAAATGGAAGAATTACTGGAATTACCAGTTTAGGAGGATACACTAGTGTGGCATCAAACACAATTGTAATGTCCCGGCTTGACCAAATATTAGCCATTTTAGTAGTAGGCTATTCCTTTGCCAGGGCAAATTTCTTGAATGTTCATGTTGTTCTCTCTCTCTCATGCATATGAGAACTAATCAGTTAATCTGTTTGTTGTTCCAGAGACAGTTGGTTTGCAAACAAGGATTGCACACACAACAAAGTTTTTTAAAATTTTAAAATTTTAATTTTTTGAATCATAATATTTCATGTCATTAGCAAGAACTAATAGCATGCGTTTTGCCTATAGACTTTCTTATATACTCATGAATCTGCTTCTCCACTGTGTTTGACCTTAGGATCTCTCCTGCTGCATCTCAGCTCGTGACACATTTTCACTGCTCTGATCAGCAACTGATCACAGCCTCGGCCCCCGCTCCCTCCACAGACAACCATGGTAGAAAAAATGGCCTCTTTCGGCCGGATCCTACTGCGACGCAGGGCACTGGATTGTTCCGATGAGGGAACACGCTTTGCCCGTTGCCTCTCCACACTGGACCTGGTGGCCCTGGGGGTGGGCTCCACCCTGGGGGCAGGGGTGTACGTCCTGGCTGGTGAAGTGGCCAGGGAGAAGGCTGGCCCTGCCATCGTTCTCTGCTTCCTCATCGCTGCACTCTCCTCTATGCTGGCCGGGCTCTGTTATGCCGAGTTTGGCGCCCGCGTACCCAAGACGGGTTCGGCGTACCTGTACAGTTATGTGACGGTTGGTGAAATCTGGGCCTTCATCACGGGATGGAACCTCATCCTCTCCTATGTCATCGGTGAGTTGGTAGATTGGAAATCGGTGAAGCATTCAAAGGCTTCGCATTGAGCCACTATGTTCATGGATGGAGGCTTGTTTCTAGGATGGCTTATCCTCTTTAGTTTGGTTGATGTTTTGCGTCATGTTAACTTATTCTCCTTGGTCCTCTGTCCTTAAGGTACAGCCAGTGTGGCCCGAGCCTGGAGCTCTACATTTGATAATCTAGTGGAGGAGAAGATCTCTTTCTTCTTCAGGTCTTCCATGGCCATGAAGGTCCCGGGGGGCGTGCTGGCTGAATACCCTGACCTGTTTGCACTCATCATCGTGCTCCTATTAACTGGTGAGGACCCATTGTCAACCAACATGGATAATGTTGGGGCCCGGGGAGGCAGCACATAACTAATAACCCCGTCATAAAAGCTGTATGTACAGTATAGTAATATGACTTGATTTGTCTCACCAAGCTACCTTAAAGATGAAAGCACTGCTCTGGATAAGAGCATCTGCGAAATGACTCAAATGACAATGTACAAATGTAGATTTGTGTTAATCATGCCATCATGTTGCTTCCTCCAGGGCTGCTGGCATTTGGAGTGAGTGAGTCTGCCTTGATCAATAAGATTTTCACTGGGGTCAACCTGGTGGTGCTGGGCTTCATCATCATCTCAGGCTTTGTGAAGGGAGACCCAGACCACTGGAACCTCACCCTGGAGGACTTTGTTAATACCTACCCCAACCACACCAACACCTCCAGCATATCCCAGGAGTGAGTCATTCATTTAATATGGCTACCAGCTGAGATTTGGCAGATTCCATTATAGACCAATCGTACGGAGTAAATCATGTTTGTATCTGACTAGCTGTGTTTGATCTCTGCATTTGGTTTCAGAAACATAACAGTATAACCCCCTGTGTCCTCTCTGTCACTCAGGGTTGTGGATAAGATGTTTGGCTCGGGTGGTTTTGCTCCTTTTGGCCTCAGTGGCATTATGTCCGGTGCTGCTACCTGTTTCTACGCATTCGTCGGTTTCGACTGCATCGCCACGACCAGTGAGTTACTTACTCTGCTCCAGAGCTAAACAAACTCTTGACAGTTTAATACTTTTCTGATAAGTAGCCATTATTTTACACCTAGGGTTACTATACATAACTTTAACCCATTGTATAAGAGATTCTCCCAAATTAAAATACTAAAGGCATTTATATATAAATTCTAGTCGTACTTTATCAAGTTATTTGAGCTATTTACTTTGCACTAGCGATAAACATTAGATGGGTCCACCTCGTTTCTTCTCAAGAGTTCTTCTCCGTTATTCAAAATGTCACTTTTAAAATGGTTGCTACCTTGAAGTTCTCTTTGGTGGTCCTCTCTCATAGTGCTGCCTTGTAGTTCTCTTCGGTGGTCCTCTCTCATAGTGCTTCCTTGTAGTTCTCTTTGGTGGTCCTCTCTCATAGTGCTTCCTTGTAGTTCTCTTTGGTGGTCCTCTCTCCTAGTGCTGCCTTGTAGTTCTCTTTGGTGGTCCTCTCTCATAGTGCTGCCTTGTAGTTCTCTTCGGTGGTCCTCTCTCATAGTGCTACCTTGTAGTTCTCTTTGGTGGTCCTCTCTCATAGTGCTGCCTTGTAGTTCTCTTTGGTGGTCCTCTCTCATAGTGCTTCCTTGTAGTTCTCTTTGGTGGTCCTCTCTCATAGTGCTACCTTGTAGTTCTCTTCGGTGGTCCTCTCTCATAGTGCTGCCTTGTAGTTGTCTTCGGTGGTCCTCTCTCATAGTGCTGCCTTGTAGTTCTCTTCGGTGGTCCTCTCTCATAGTGCTGCCTTGTAGTTCTCTTTGGTGGTCCTCTCTCATAGTGCTGCCTTGTAGTTCTCTTTGGTGGTCCTCTCTCATAGTGCTGCCTTGTAGTTCTCTTTGGTGGTCCTCTCTCATAGTGCTGCCTTGTAGTTCTCTTTGGTGGTCCTCTCTCATAGTGCTGCCTTGTATTTTCCCACAGGTGAAGAGGCTAAGAACCCCATGCGTTCCATCCCTGTGGGCATCGTGGCCTCTTTGCTCATCTGTTTCTTCGCCTACTTCGGGGTGTCTGCAGCCCTCACCCTCATGATGCCTTACTACATGCTGGACACCCAGAGCCCCCTGCCAGAGGCCTTCAACTACGTGGGCTGGGATCCTGCTCGCTACATCGTGGCTGTGGGTTCCCTCTGTGCTCTCTCCACCAGGTCAGTTAGGCTGATAGATCACACTATGGCTACTGTTCTATAGCTCCCTTAACGTATCCACTACGCTCATCGGTACTTAAGTCACTCTGTCTTTGCTATGTAGTCAATGTTTGTTTTCCTAGCCTGCTTGGGTCCATGTTCCCCATGCCGAGGGTGATCTACGCCATGGCAGAGGATGGGCTCCTGTTCCGTGGCCTGTCCCGCATGAACACGCGCACCAAGACCCCCCTGATGGCCACTATAGTCTCTGGCTGTGTGGCATGTGAGTTCAGCCCTCCTCCCTCTCTGTTCATTCATCTGGTTCTGCTCTACTACTGCTGGGTTCCACTGTAGTCAACTCCTGCTGTTCTGTGTTCGTGTTTATGTATGAAAGTAGGAATGTACAGCATGAGGGAAGACCGTAGAAAAATATTCTCTGAACAACGGAATGCTGTTTTTTTGTTCCGTTGTTTTTGAATAACTTGTGTAAATAACCAACTTCACAGAGTAGATTGTCTTTATATAGTGAGTATGATGGTAATGAACCAACTTCACAGAGTAGATTGTCTTTATATAGTGAGTATGATGGTAATGAACCAACTTCACAGAGTAGATTGTCTTTATATAGTGAGTATGATGGTAATGAACCAACTTCACAGAGTAGATTGTCTTTATATAGTGTGTATGATGGTAATGAACCAACTTCACAGAGTAGATTGTCTTTATATAGTGAGTATGATGGTAATGAACCAACTTCACAGAGTAGATTGTCTTTATATAGTGAGTATGATGGTAATGAACCAACTTCACGGAGTAGATTGTCTTTATATAGTGAGTAATGCTGCTTTGTCACCTCTCCCTGTAGCTCTGATGGCCTTCCTCTTTGACCTGGCTGCCCTGGTTGATCTCATGTCCATAGGGACACTGCTGGCCTACTCACTAGTGGCCATTTGTGTGCTTATCCTTCGGTAGGTGACGACTTATACCACATTATTTTAAACATACTTTAATACCTAACCTAGCATTTGTGATATTGAAACGGTGATTATCCTCCTATACTGGATTTGCTTATGGTATTTTACATGGCACGCTCAGTGTGAATACCTCCCATGTTCCAGGAGACTGACCTGTCTGTCTGTCCAGGTACCAGCCCGGCACCCTGAGCTCATCCAGTCAAACAGAAAAGCTAGTGGAGCTGGTTGGAGGGGAGAAGGTGGCCCGGGGGGACAGTGGAGATGAGTACGGCCTGGATCTGGAGGACCGCCCCATCAGGGAAAAATTCACCCCCTGCCTCCTCCTCTTCCCCAGTGGTGCCTTACCTACCAAGACCTCGGGGAACATCGTCTATGCCACCACGGCCATTATCTGTGAGTGACACCTCTCTCAACCGCACTTGCCGTCTTATGCGGTTGACCATTGGTTGTTTTCTTATGCGGTTGACCATTGGTTGTTTTCAAAGCAGCTCTTTTTTTCTTTCTTTTTTTTTAGAAAGCTAATTTTAACTCGCTCTCTCTTCATCCTTTCTAGCGGTGCTCATCACTGTGCTGTGTGTGGTGCTGGCAGGGAAGCTGGATGAGTTGATGGAGGTTCAGCCTGTGTGGGTCACAGTGTGTGTAGTCCTGGCCTTGCTCTGTGCCTTTTGTGTCATTATCATCTGGAGACAACCAGAGAGCACGGAAGCCCTCACCTTCAAGGTCAGTTTCTGAATATTAATTTAATTTAAACATGTCCAGTGTTTATTAATGTCTCACAACCAGTTTATAATCCCGCTTGATATGCAGTAAAAGTATGACTAACCTGTACCTCTTCCCTCTAGGTGCCCCTGCTGCCTTGGCTGCCTCTGTTCAGTGTCTTTGTCAACATCTACCTCATGATGCAGCTGGACCTGGCTACGTGGTGCCGTTTCGCTGTGTGGATGACCATTGGTGAGTTAATGTGACATTCTACACAATAGGAGATGTTTCTAAAGTCACAATAGAATCTCAAAACTAAGTCTGTTTTTATGAGCAGCAGAATATTACCTTAATTTGTGTGGACTCCTCTAACCATTCCTCTTACTCCTTCCCTCAGGATTCGCAATCTACTTCTTTTATGGGATCTGGCACAGCAGTGCGGCAGCCAGCAGCACCCGTGGGAAATATGAGCCTGCCCTCCAGACCAAGAAGAAGCACATCTACCTGGGGGGAGACGAGAGTGAGGTGGAGGGGATGAGCCCCTGAACAGCTGGATGAAACCCCACACATAATACCTCTGCAGTGAAGGCAGACAATTCAACTGATTGACACTACAATTCATCTGTTTTGTTTTCCATTTTTGGGATATCTCTGTTTTAAGCTTTATTGGACATTTTGAGGAATTATATTTTTAACAGTTGAAACATTGCTATTAACATTACTAGTGATTTTATTTATTAGAAGTTAGTCTCTTCCAAGTTTGATTGTGTCTGTGCCTCTAATTGTTAGCCCCTGGTGTCCAGCAGCAATATGAACTACAACTGACCAGGAGTGTTGGTTAGGGCCATGTGTAAACAGAGTGGGTCTATGGGGTTTACAATCTTGGTCAGAACCTCTGTGTACTTGGGTCAACAGCACAGGGTTAGTGGATCAAGGCCTGATGCAGGTGTTTTGGGGATCGCTGGCGTAGACAAACTGTCCTCCATCACCTGTCACAGAGCAGTGTATTTAACAGTAGGGCCTTGTGGCAGAAACTAGTATTTATTGTTGGTGTCGGCTTGTTCTGTAAGATGAAATATCACCACAGAGATGTGGGGACTAAATATCACCACAGAGATGTGGGGACTAAATATCACCACAGAGATGTGGGGACTAAATATCACCACAGAGATGTGGGGACTAAATATCACCACAGAGATGTGGGGACTAAATATCACCACAGAGATGTGGGGACTAAATATCACCACAGAGATGTGGGGACTAAATATCACCACAGAGATGTGGGGACTAAATATCACCACAGAGATGTGGGGACTAAATATCACCACAGAGATGTGGGGACTAAATATCACCACAGAGATGTGGGGACTAAATATCACCACAGAGATGTGGGGACTAAATATCACCACAGAGATGTGGGGACTAAATATCACCACAGAGATGTGGGGACTAAATATCCCAAAGGCATTTATGAACAATCTGTTGCCAGTGATGTCTTTGTCATTGAAAATGTTTTTAAACGTATGTTAAAATAGTCTGCGTAATGATGTAAGTTATTGTCTGGTTAGTCCCTGTGTAACGGAAGCAGTATATGCATATCAGGTTCATCCAAAGAATACATGGAGATATTGTTGCTGAAACGACATCCTGGCACCACTACATTTACAGTGCGGCAAAAAAGTATTTAGTCAGCCCACCAATTGTGCAAGTTCTCCCACTTAAAAAGATGAGAGGCCTGTAATTTTCATCGTAGGTACACTTCAATTATGACATACAAAATGAAGAAAAAAAATCCAGAAAATCACATTGTAGGATTTTTAATGAATTTGCAAATTATGGTGGAAAATAAGTATTTGATCAATAGCAAAAGTTTATCTCAATACTTTGTTATATACCCTTTGTTGGCAATGAGAGGTCAAACGTTTTCTGTAAGTCTTCAAGGTTTTCACACTGTTGCTGGTATTTTGGCCCATTCCTCCATGCAGATCTCCTCTAGAGCAGTGACGTTTTGGGGCTGTTGCTGGGCAACACGGATTTTCAACTCCCTCCAAAGATTTTCTATGGGGTTGAGATCTGGAGACTGGCTCGGCCACTCCAGGACCTTGAAATGCTTCTTACGAAGCCACTCCTTCATTGCCCGGGGAGTGTGTTTGGGATCATTGTCATGCTGAAAGACCCAGCCATGTTTCATCTTCAATGCCCTTGCTGATGGTAGGCTTTGGTCCCAGCTCTCTGCAGGTCATTCATTAGGTCCCCCCGTGTGGTTCTGGGATTTTTGCTCACTGTTCTTGTGATCATTTTGACCCCACGGGGTGAGATCTTGCGTGGAGCCCCAGATCGAGGGAGATTATCAGTGGTCTTGTCTTCCATTTCCTAATAATTGCTCCCACAGTTGATTTCTTCAAACCAAGCTGCTTACCTATTGCAGATTCAGTCTTCCCAGCCTGGTGCAGGTCTACAATTTTGTTTCTGGTGTCCTTTGACAGCTCTTTGGTCTTGGCCATAGTGGAGTTTGGAGTGTGACTGTTTGAGGTTGTGGACAGGTGTCTTTTATACTGATAAGTTCAAACAGGTGCCATTAATACAGGTAACGAGTGGAGGACATAGGAGCCTCTTAAAGAAGAAGTTACAGGTCTGTGAGAGCCAGAAATCTTGCTTGTTTGTAGGTGACCAAATACTTATTTTCCACCATAATTTGCAAATAAATTCATTAAAAATCCAACAATGTGATTTTCTGGATTTTTTTTTTCTCATTTTGTCTGTCATAGTTGATATGTACCTATGATGAAATTTACAGGCCTCTCATCCTTTTAAGTGAGAGAACTTGCACAATTGGTGGCTGACTAAATACTGTTTTGCCCCACTGTAGCTGGCTGCTGCAGTGTCATCTTAATTTTATATATTTTGGGCCGTACTGTACTCTTGTCCCCCCCACCCTTCATGTATCTCTGTTTATCTCACTGGAGTTTGTCTTTACAAATCAGAACTACCCTTTTTATATGAACATACTTGAGTTTGAGTTCTCTGCCTGCATCCAATGCTTGAGCTGTCTCTACAGATGTTTAATAAAGACCAGTACCCCGGGGGTCTATTCAGTGGCTCTGTGTTGAATCTTAAAGGCAGTGACTTTAGTCCTGGTCATGCACTACCACTGATGGAGCTTTAGTTGGAGATTCTTGTGAAAACATGTTTGCAAATGTTTTTTTTTAGTTTCCGTTAACTTGTTCTTGGAAGCTTAGCTGTCGAGTTTGCATCATTTTATCTGAATATTCTATTCTGTAGAATTGTTTTATTATATGTAGTTATTTTATGCTTTTCAAATTAAGTTAATCAAGTAATGTTCTTTTATAGATGTTATTGTATTCTTACATTTACAGTTTTTAAAGTACTCTTGACGACCACCTTTAATGATTTACTTTATATAGCAAAACTTTTGCACCACCAAATGATTGAGACTTCAACTTGTGATTCCATTTGCTATTAATCACTAGTTGTGGTGCTGCTTGACCAAAATGCAGTGTGCATTGGATACACTAGGTCAAGGACATAAGGAATTTGACCAGCAAAATCTGCTCTCTAAATCTGAAGTATATTTGTGCTCATCTGTAAAGACACTGGAATTGGTGAGGATAATTGAGTTCTATGGTTTGTTAAATGAAAATACCATGCAAAACCTGATGCATTATATGATGCAAAATGCATCATAACAACTGTATTTAGAAAATGATATCTTAAGTTAATTGTTGCTTTGCAAAAGATGTTGGGCCAATATCAACAATGGACTAATGAAACAAATACCAAAATAGTATTTGTGTGGAGATTTCCTTTTAAGTGAGTTGTAGTACAGTAATAACTCATGTACAGTATGTGTATAGCTGTATCATATTTGTATAATGCTGAATATTATACAAATGGACACTTATTCAAAGGAGGTGTTTTATACTTGTGCTTCTTAACATACATTTTAACAACTTGTAAGAATCTCAAAAAGAAACCAGTGCCTGAAAATACCGCCCGCCTCAGATACCAGGGGCTGGTAAACCAAGTCTTATATCAGGCCATAGTACTGATTGATCAGTACTACTCTAAATGCTGTCACATAAATATCAATTATATTTTTTGTCTTTGGTTTTATATACTGTGAATATATGCCTGTCATGTAGAAATTAGCTGTATTTTTAAGGTTGTCTTTTCTAAATAAATGTTTATTATAATGACGTTCTATGCCTTTGTTGATTCTCAACAGTAGATGGAATTATTTTAGTAATTAAAAAAAAAAATATTATATAAAAATGTTGTAAAAATTAAGCTTATCAAACCGAGGGAAAATCCATATCCTTTTCCTCCACATCTACAGATTCACAACACTTAAACATTGCAACTTTTGGAATGGCATTGCATGTCTAATATCTATCTACCTGAAAGTATTTCTTTTGGTTCATGTGTTAAACATGACAAGCGTTCAGATTCTCCTGGCCCTGCTCTGTACCCTTTGTGCCATTATCATGGAAGCCCTCACCTTCAAGGTCAGTTTCTGAATTTAATTTAAACATGTCCAGTGTTTATTAATGTCTCACAACCAGTTTATAATCCAGCTTGATATGCAGTAAAAGTATGACTAACCTGTACCTCTTCCCTCTAGGTGCCCCTGCTGCCTTGGCTGCCTCTGTTCAGTGTCTTTGTCAACATCTACCTCATGATGCAGCTGGACCTGGCTACGTGGTGCCGTTTCGCTGTGTGTGGATCGCCATTGGGGAGTTAACGTTACATTATTCACAATTAATAGGAATTGTTTCTAAGTTCACAATAGAATCTCATATTATTTGGCCACCCTATATTTGAACTTTAATGTTCTTGAACTTTTAAATAAGAATTTGTTCTTAACTGACTTGCCTAGTTAAATAAAGGTTAAATCAAATAAAACATTTGATGTTGTGCCTTGTAACCATTCACAAGGTCAATTGTTTAGTGTGTGCTGCCCTCTTGTGTTTGTATATGGCATTGTACTAATGAAGACTTCAAACAGTTGTTTCACAGATGGAACAATGAGACGGATGTTTCACCAGCTGTATAAATGTGAAGCATCCGGTTGGCGTTTCCACTCACTACCAAATATGGTGATGAGAGGAAGCCTAGTGGCCGGCAGTGGGGGAAGATGGAGTGAGATGTATTTTGGCCAACCTTCTGCTAATATTCTCATCGATTAAACATTTGACCTCAATACAGTTTCTGTTTGAGTTATTGCACATGCGTACTTGAAAGAGTAGCCGTTTCCTAACGGAAATATGAAAATACATGCCAGAACGCGGCTTGGCTCTGCCCACCTCCTTGCCTCCTTGCCTGTTCCGCCCATTGGAAACGACAGGTTGTGGTCTAACTTTATTTAGTTAATTTAAAAAATCTTTGGTTATTTTCTTATCACGTGTTCACAATTTAATAGGGAGTATATATTATCTTTGTAGTACAAATAGATACATCACTGACTTAACATTAATGACCAAAAGTATGGGGTTGAGATCAGGGCTCTGTACAGGCTAGTCACATTCTTACACACCGATCTCAACAAACCATTTCTGTATGTACCTCGCTTTGTGCACGTGGGCATTGTCATGCTGAAACAGGAAAGGGCCTTCCCCAAACTGTTGCCACAAAGTTGGAAGCACAGAATCGTCTAGAATGTTATTGTATGCTGTAGCATTAAGATTTCCCTTCACTGGAACGAAGGGACCCAAACCATTAAAAACAGTCCCAGACCATTATTCCTCCTCCATCAAACTGTACAGTTGGCACTATGCATTGGGGCAGGTTGCTTTCTCCTGGTATCCGCCAAACCCAGATTTGTCCGTCGGACTGCCAGATGGTGAAGCATGATTCATCACTGCTACAAAGTCCAATTGCGGCGAGCTTTACACCGCTCTAGCCGACACTTGGCATTACGCATGGTGATCTTAGGCTTGTCTCTGGCTCCTCGGCCATGGAAAACCATTTCATGAAGCTCCCGATGAACAGTTCTTGTGCTGACGTTGCTTCCAGAGGCAGTTTGGAACTTGGGAGTGAGTGTTGCAACCGAGGACAGATGTTTTTAATACACTACCCGCTTCAGCACTCTGCGGTCCTGTTCTGTGAGCTTGTGTGGCCTACCGCTTCGGGGTTAAGCCATTGTTGCTCCTAGACGTTTCCACTTCACAATAACAGCACTTACAGTTGACCGGGGCTGCTTGTTGGGAACTGACTTGTTGGAAAGGTGGCATCCTATGACGGTGCTACGTTGAAAGTCACTGAGCTCTTCAGTAAGGCCATTTTACTGTCAATGTTTGTCTATGGAGATTACATGGCTGTGTGCTCCATTTTCTACACCTGTCAGCAATGGGTGTGGCTGAAACAGCCGAATCCACTCATTTGATGGGGTGTCCACATACTTATTTTTATATAGAGTGTACATCCAGTTTAACCTCCGGAATATCAATTTCTTTCAACTGCTTGTTGAATAAACAGTGTTTTTCCAGGCTGGGGGAATATTTTTAAATTCATTGGTATGCGTGTGCCTTCAAAGGCAACTAACACTGAGCACATGTATTTTGGATGGGCATCATAGAGCACTGGAATATTGACCATGCCTTTGCTGATATCAAATGTTTATTCCTTACAAGCATATGAGACATCGAACCTGCCCTTGTGCTATGCACTCCAAACCTATACACCGCTAAAGAAACATGGTCTGTTTTACGTTTGTTTCAAAAAAAGAAATGACATCTACCAGTCACAATTTAATTGGAATACATCCTAGCTCTGACTAGGTTTATCAAGACATGATTCATAGCCATTTCAAACCTCTGCATGACACTGTGCAGGTAAGCACCATCACTCAGAGCCTCAGGGGTATAGCAGAGAACATGAAATATGAAACGATTGTTCTCTCTACATTCCTATATCACAGTCATTCAATGGTTTAGAATGAAAAACAAAGTTGGTTTAGCGCCAGTGCTGTCAATTCAGCAGCTGATCTGGTACCTGGCTTAGCAGAGAATACAGCCAGGAGAGTCCATTCAACGACATTGGTGGGGAGCACAGGAGGCTGCTGAGGGGAGGACAGCTCATAATAAACCACATGGAAACCATATTTCACTTGTTCGATACCATTCCATTTATTCCGTTCCAGCCATGACTATGAGCCCGTCCTTCCCAATTAAGATGCCACCAGCCACCTGTGGTGGGGAGGGTATTCACACGTCTGGCACATGGAGGCTCAATACGCATGTCTAATATATAGGTAACGGATGTCTCTCTAAAGGCTGTGGACTTCCCCAGGGATCCCTCTCCTTTCATAATCAGAGGGTGTGACTTCAGTGAAAGAGGGGGAAACCAAACCAAACCAATCTTATTACCCTGAACACAGCAACACTCCAGCTGTTGTAATATACAGTGCATTCAGAAAGTATTCAGACCCCTTGACTTTTTCTATATTTTGTTACGTCACAGCCTTATTTTAAAATGGATTCAATAGGTTTTTTCCCTCATCAATCTACACACAAGACAAAGCAGAAACAGGTTTTTGGAAAATGTTGCAAATTCTTTCCTTAATGCGTTTGAGCCAATCAGTTGTGACAAGGTAGGGGTGGTATACAGAAGATAGCCCTATTTGGTAAAAGCTCAAGTCCATATTATGGCGAGAACAGCTCAAATAAGCAAAGAGAAACGACAGTCCATTACCTTAAGACATGAAGTTCAGTCAATGCGGAACATTTCAAGACAATTGAAAGTTTCTTCAAGTGCAGCCGCAAAAACCATCAAGCACTATGATGAAACTGGCTCTCATGGGGACCGCCACCGGAAAGGAAGACCCAGAGTTACTTCTGCTGCAGAGGATAAGTTCATTAGAGTTACCAGACACTGAAATTGCAGCCCAAATAAATGCTTCACAGAGTTCAAGTAACAGACACATCTCAACATCAACTGTTCAGAGGAGATTGGGTGAATCAGGCCTTCATGGTCGAATTGCTGCAAAGAAACCACTACTAAAGGACACCAATAAGAAGACGAGGCTTGTTTGGGTCAAGAAACATGAGCAATAGACATTAGACCGGTGGAAATCTGTCTTTTGGTCTGATTCAGAGAAGGTGAATAGATTATCTCTGCATGTGTGGTTCCCACCGTGAAGCATGGAGGAGGTGTGATGGTGTGGGGGTGCTCTGCTGCTGACACTGTCAGTGATGTATTTAGAATTCAAGGCACACTTAACCATCATGGCTACAACAGCACTCTGCAGTGATACACCATCCCATCTGGTTTGGGCTTAGTGGGACTATCATTTGTTTTTCAACAGGAAAATTACCAAACACACCTCCAGGCTGTGTAAGGGCTATTTGACCAAGAAGGAGAGTGATGGAGTGCTGCATCAACAATCTGGCCTCAACAATCAACCGACCTCAACCAAATTGAGATGGTTTGGGATGAGTTGGACCACAGAGTGAAGAAAAAGCAGCCAACAAGTGCTCAGCATATGTGGGAACTTCTTCAAGACTGTTGGAAAAGCATTCCAGGTGGAGCTGGTTGAGAGAATGCCAAGAGTGTGCAAAGCTGTTATCAAGTCAAAGGGCGGCTACTTTGAAGAATCTAAAATATTTTTTTGTTTGCTTAACACTTTTTTTGGTGACTACGTGATGCCATATGTGTTATTTCATAGTTTTGATGTCTTCACTGTTATTCTACAATGTAGAAAATAGTACAAATAAAGAAAAACCCTTGAATGAATAGGTGTGCCCAAACTGGTATTCAGACCCTTTACTCAGTACTTTGTTGAAGAACCTTTGGCAGCGATTACAGCCTTGATTCTTCTTGGGTATGACGCTACAAGCTGAAACGTAACAAAATGTGGAAAAAGTCAAGGGGTATGAATACTTTCCGAATGCTCTGTATCTCCTACAAATATTGAAAGTCATGGAATTTACCATTTCTATCAAACCATTATGACATTTCATGTTCTGGAAATTAATTCATCCAGAACACCCTGGCTATTTACAAATGGATAAAATGCAACTATACACGTGCAGTATTGAACAACCCTGAAGGAGAGTAAAATTCAGGTTGATTAATACATGTTGTAGCTTTCCTCTCGAGCAAATGGTTAGTTTCCTGCTGCATAGATACTTTGAACCTAGGAGGCTCTTTAAATTGCTCTCAGATATGGTCTGCTTGGGATTAACGTTGTATATGGACATGGGCCTGGCAGCTATGATCCCAGCAAATGGGATCATAGCTGACCCAAAAAGTTCAATGGGGAGGGTGGAAACTGGCATTGAGAAAAAATACATTTTAGAGGGGTACTAAAGGTTGTGATTGGAAGATATAACGGTTAGATAAAGCACGTGGCTGAGTCCAATAGTCTGGGAAGAAATATTGGACACGTGTGGAATGTTGCTTAGGATCATGTTAAAACTACAAGCATATGACCCTACAGTATGCAGGTATTAAATAAACGGAAGGAAAAAAACTACTCTAGAACAGCTGACCACATTTAAAGCTTGGTGTTCACAACATCAGGAGGCGCTATCGTTGTGTAGATGTCAATGTTTAAGGGGTGAGCTTACTGTTAAAGCCAATGGAGTATATAAAACGTCTTTCTCATGGGACGCATTCTCTAACGATTATGGTGGATGGCCAGGGTGGTCAAAAAAGGTGATATGTTATGCAGTACCTTGTGTCCCCAACTGTGCATTTAATATGAGCAACGATGAAGAAAACCGCAAATGAAAAACATTGATGTTAGGCATCGCACAGTGCAGGCTACCCAACACTCAACTGTGCAAATTCCCTGTTGATACTCATATAGAACTGATTCAGTCCACGCAAGCTTTGGTTCCATCTGTGATGAAAAGGATGATGGCAATACACTATTGTGTTCTTGGTTGTTCATGTGTCTGGGGGTGTCATCAGTCTTGCACCAAAAGCAGGAGGCATTGCACACAGCCAGTAATACAACACAAGCTTTCTGGTTCTTTCCATAGCCAAGGTGGAATAAGCTGTGATAGATTTGGTGTTTCCCCCTGTATTGAACACCCCCCACCCCCTCCCCCCGATAGTTGTGTGAGTTCCCCAGACTCCAGAACACAGAACAGACGTGTAAAGTTTGAAGTGTGTTCCTTCTGTGGGTCACAAGATGAAGCATAAATACAGGGAGGACAATGAAATCATAAAACAGGCCATTTCTTGTCTTTCAAGTGCCTGTAACAGGTAAGACAGACGCCAGGAAGGTTACTGTGGAAAGTAGCTGTATTCATGTTTTATTCAGTGGTAGACTAGAGCGGGAATGGCCTTCCAGTAGTCAGAATGGGAGTGAGAGAGATATATATATGTGACAAGATTGCGAGCTAGTGGGACATAATGTAACAGGACTGCATGGGCTGGGTTGAGTGAAGCCAACTAGACAGACAGGCTAATCAGCAGAGGCACCGCCGGCCGCTCTTGGTGACCTCTTCTGAGGAGTGCACCACGTTGGGCACCAAGCCACTCTTCACCCCCTCCCAACCCTCCTGGATGTTGATGTCACCGCTCTTCACGAGCTCAAAGATGTCCCGCGTTAGCTCAGTGAAGGCCTTTTCCACGTTGACGGCGTCGCGAGCCGATGTCTCCACGTAGCGCATACCATAGGTACCTGCCAGCTTCTCCGCCTCTTGCTGGCTCACCTGCCTCTGGGGCTCCAGGTCGCACTTGTGGCCCACCAACAGAAAGACGATGCTGTGAGGCTGGACGTGACTCCGGGCCTCCTCCAGCCACTCATGCACATTCTGGAAGGAGCGACGGTTGGTGATGTCGAACAGCAGCAGCCCCCCAACAGAGTTACGGTAATAAGCCCTGGTAATAGACCTAGAGAGGGTGAGAGGATAAGCAAAGAAGAGGGACAGTGGTAAATACACTGAAAAAATATCACATGTTGTCGTAACGTGGCCCTTTCTGTGTATAGATCATGGCTTCTCACTCTCTCCTACTGTTCTATTATCTCAGGTCGTAAATTCCTGGCGGAGACTCTCTCCCCCTTTTCATGCAGTATGGAGAGAGAGTTCCACAGCAGAACAAAGGAACTCCTGCCAAATTCTACGACATTCCAGAATTTGATTCATGTTTTGGAGGATGTGTAAACAGTCGGTGGAGAAGCCAGCTATGATCCGGTCCGTTTTGTTTCATGTTTGTGACCTCATGAAAGACAATACAGCCACATTACCATAACTCTGTTTATACAGGTGCCTCCGTTATGAGGTTTGCATCAAATTATTGTATAAAATGAATGTGTAAAGATGAAACTATTTGTGAAATGATGTATTCCCTTTAAAGTTGAATTAAGTCATTGGTCCGCCCCTGTGAACACAGTCATGATCAGGCGCCATAGAACCGCCTTTTCTACTGTTATGAAGAAAAACCCCTCCTGAGGAAATCCTCTTCAGACCACACATACCTTGGTGTCAGCTGAGGTGGCACAGGTTTGAGTACAAAGATTGAGCAAACCCACAGCGTGAGCTGTGATTGCGAATAGTTATTGAATTCCTAACCATACCACATGGCTACACGGCTGGAAATGGTTAAACTCAGACTATTGATGCCGACAGAATAAGAGCTAATCTTAGATACGAATTAATAGTCTGCAGCTAGAAATTATGTAAACCTGGGGTGCTATTACTGACAACCGCCGAAACATCTATTTCTGAGTGATACTCTGATGTATCCATTGTAACCACGAAAGACTGATCTTCAGGGCAGCAGAGAGAAAGAGATGCGGATGAACTGACTCTCCAGCAGACGGACCAGATTCCAACAGAAAAGATCATGACACACGGGCGCAAATGTATTTATTTTTTGGAATTATTCCCGAATGAGTGAGCGTTCATGTGCAAAGGATTAGCATTTCAATTAATTATAGTAGTACTGTGTGTAGTGATCCCTCTGGTCTTTCCTGCCCTCGCTCAGTCCACACCCACTTCCCTTTGTCCACCAAGCCGTCATATCGGCTTGGCCCACTAGGGAATCTCCCCTATCATTTGTTAGTAACAGATCTACTGCTTTGTTTGTTTATGCATTTCTGGGATTATTTGGTTAGTTAGTAAATAAATGAATAAACCAATTGGTGTATGGACGATTTATAGTAAAGGCTGGGTTCGTGCAGATAACCAACCATTTACGACATTTAGAATGAGACTGAAGTGAGGTAAAGAATAATTCATTAATATAAAACTAATTGATCAGATATTAAAATATCTGAAGAGTTACATTAGGAAAATTATAACTTTGTAATCTGAAGATTTCCCTGGTGCCCCAACTTCCTGGTTAATTACATTTACATGATTAGTTTAATCACGTAATTATAATTACAGAGAATTGATTTGATGAAATAACAGTCTTCACTTTTAATGATGCCAAAGACACGACAATGTAAAGTCTTGGTCCCATTTTTCATGAGCTGAAATACAAGATCCCAGAAATGTTCCATACTCACGAAAAGCTTATTTCTCCCAAATTTGGTGCGCAAGTTTGTTTACATCCCTGTTAGTGAGCATTTCTCCTTTGCCAAGATAATCCATCCACTTGACAGGTGTAGCAAATCAAGAAGCTGATTAAACAGCATGATCATTACACAGGTGCACCTTCTGCTGGGGACAATAAAAGGCCACTCTAAAATGGGCAGTTTTGTCACACAACACAGTGCCACAGATGTTTAAAGTTTTCAGGGAGCGTGCAATTGACATGCTGACTGCAGGAATGTCCACCAGAGATGTTGCCAGATAATTTAATGTTCCTTTCTCTAACATAAGTCGCCACCAACATTGTTTTAGAGAATTTGGCCGTTCTTCCAACTAGTCTCACAACCGTTTCCGTGTATGGCGTCATGTGGTTGAGCGGTTTGCTGATGTCAACGTTGTGAACAGAGTGCCCTATGGTGGCGGTGGGGTTATGGTATGGACAGGCATAAGCTACGGACAAAAAACACAATTGCATTTTATCAATGGCGATTTGAATGCACAGAGATAAAGTGACGAGATCCTGTGGCCCATTGTGTGGCCCATTTTTTTTAAGGTCATGTGAAATCCATATATTAGGGCCTAATTTATTTATTTCAATTGACCGATTTCCTCATATGAACCGTGACTCAATAAAATCTGATCTTTGAAATTGTTGCATGTTGTGTTTATATTTTGGTTCAGTATATATGTGTGACAGGTCAGTGCTGTTTATACAGACGATGTGACATGGTGAACAGTGGCGGTCAGTGCTGTTTATACAGACGATGTGACATGGAGAACAGTGGCGGTCAGTGCTGTTTATACAGAGGATGTGACATGGAGAACAGTGGCGGTCAGTGCTGTTTATACAGAGGATGTGACATGGAGAACAGTGGCGGTCAGTGCTGTTTATACAGAGGATGTGACATGGAGAACAGTGGCGGTCAGTGCTGTTTATACAGAGGATGTGACATGGAGAACAGTGGCGGTCAGTGCTGTTTATACAGAGGATGTGACATGGAGAACAGTGGAGGTCAGTGCTGTTTACACAGAGGATGTGACATGGAGAACAGTGGCGGTCAGTGCTGTTTATACAGAGGATGTGACATGGTGAACAGTGGCGGTCAGTGCTGTTTATACAGAGGATGTGACATGGAGAACAGTGGCGGTCAGTGCTGTTTATACAGAGGATGTGACATGGAGAACAGTGGCGGTCAGTGCTGTTTATACAGAGGATGTGACATGGAGAACAGTGGCGGTCAGTGCTGTTTATACAGAGGATGTGACATGGAGAACAGTGGCGGTCAGTGCTGTTTATACAGAGGATGTGACATGGAGAACAGTGGCGGTCAGTGCTGTTTATACAGAGGATGTGACATGGAGAACAGTGGAGGTCAGTGCTGTTTACACAGAGGATGTGACATAGAGAACAGTGGCGGTCAGTGCTGTTTATTATTATTTATTTTTCTTATAATTCATGAGCATGGCCTTATTTCTATTACAGCATATTGGATTACTCTCATTCATATTCCATTCACCCAGTCAATACAACAGCGATAGGTTTAGGCTACAACATGATACTCAAATGTTCCCTATTCCCATCATGAGGTTCCTAAAACCTAGCGAATGAATGAAAGTTTACAATGTAGGTGCACACAGGTTGAGAGACAAATTTGAGGTGATTGACATTCAATACCGCCTTGCACACTCATGCCTGCATCTAGCTGATACAGGGTGTAATCATTAGTCCAACAGTTGCAAATGAGAGTTTCTATTGGACAAATTCAGCTATGTTTATCCCCGTTTTGTTCCATTTGCTTCTGTTTAAGAAACGTTTTTCAACAGAATCAGCAGTATGAATACACCCCTGATCACACGTAAACAGAGTTCACTCATAACAGCCACGTTGTCGCTTGTAGACTTCAATGCACAACAAATCAGCTGTATGTGACCAGGCGAAAAACCCTTTCCAAGACAAACCTCTATAAACAGCCTACATCGTTGTCACCATATTAGCTAAAGTAACGTCCTAGTCAGCATAGCTAATATAACTAATGCGTTAGTAAACCGCTACAATCATGCAGTAACGTTAGTGTACAGTCAAGTCAGTTAGCAGTTACACGGCGGGCCCCGGTGGCAATAAATGAGTATTACCAAAAGCTTACTTTGACTTGGAAGAGTTCCAGTGTTGTGTTGGAAAGTCATAGCCAGCTAGCTAACATAGCATCCCTCTGTTTGAGCAGAGTGATTCAGTAGGTTAAACTAGTTAGCTGCATTACTAGCGAAGTAAGTGAAACAGATGGGTCCCGGGAAGGAGAGAGCGGTACGTCCAGAGTACGGTTGCAGAGTTTCCTGGGATTTGCCAACTTTTATCACCTCTTTATCCGGGGCTACAGCACCCTGGCTTCCCCCCGTCTACACTCACCTCTCCTAAGGTTCCGTTCACTTGGTCTCCAGCTGCTGACCGGGCGTTCCGGGATCTCAAACACCGCTTCACCACAGCTCCCATCTTGGTTCATCCTGACCCGTCCCACCAGTTCGGAGTAGAGGCCGATGTTTTGGATGTCTGAGTGGGGTCTGGCCTGGACCTCAGGTTACATCCCTGCACCTTATTCTCTGACCGCCTCAACGGCATGGCGAGGAACTACAATGTGGGGAATCGTGAGCTTCTCGCGGTGAAGATGGTGTTGGAACATCCATTCATTGTGTGGACCAACCACAAGAACCTGGAATATCTCCACACCGAACAGTGCCTCAATTCCAGGCAGGCTAGGCGGGACCACCCGGTTCAACTTCTCCCTCTCCTACCGGCTGCGCTGTCACGCCGCTATAGCCCCACGACTACTACCCCGGGAACTTGAGACCATCCTTCCCACCTCGTGCCTGGCGACGAGGTGGGAATAGGGAAGCAGGTTTGGGAAGCACAGCGTTCCCAGCCGAACCCTGGGGGGGGGGTTCAGATAACCGGATGTTTGTGCACGACGCGATGCTTGCCTGCCACCCGGGCTCCCGTCGGAACCTGGCTTTTGTGAGACAACGCTTTAGGTGGCCTACCACGGTTCCTGACGTCTCACATTCTTCGCCGCTTGCACGGTCTGTGCACAGAACAAGACTCCTCAGCAAGCGCCGGCTGGTCTCCTACAAACTCTGCCTGTCCCTCACTGTCCTTGGTCTCACATCTCCCCGGACTTTGTCATGGGTCTCCCACCGTCTGATGGCAACACCGCCATCCTGACCATTGTGGAACGGTTTTCCAAAGCCGCCCACTTCATTCCTGTCCCCAAACTACCATCTACCAAATAGATGGTCCAGCTCATGGTGCAGCACGTCTTCCGGATCCATGGACTGCCAGTTGACATGGTCTCCGACCGGGATCCTCAGTTCTCATCCTGGTTCTGGAAGGCGTTCTGCACCCTCATTGGGTCATCGGCCAGCCTGTCCTCCGGGTTCCACTCCCAGTCCAACGGCCAGTCGGAGCGAGCCAACCAAGACCTTGAGTCTACTCTGCACTGCCTGGTCTCCGCCAACCCCACCACCTGGAGCCAGCAGCTTGTGTGGGTCGAATACACCTGCAACACCCTTCCCTGCTCTGCCACAGGCCTATCACTTTGAGTGTTCCCTGGGGTATCAGCCCCCGCTCTTCCCTGAGCAGGAAGATGGAGGTCAGCCCTTATTGCCCTTCTGTATCTTGCCCCACCTCACTGGATTATTGACCCCTACCTGCCCTGACCCTGAGACTGCCTGCCGTTCTGGATCTTTTACACTCTCTCTGGATAATTGACCCCTGCCTGCCTTTGAACTGTCGTTTGCCTGCCCCTGTATTAGAAATAAACATTGGTTCCTTCGACACCGTCTGCATCTGGGTTATACCTGAAATGTGATAGAAACTGAAAGTGGAAAAAATTACTCTCACTCTATTTCTCTCTTGCTTTTTAATTTTGTAAGAAATTAATTTGTTAAAAACTGTTCAACTATTGTCTTATACGCTGCAGTGTTAGATAGCTGTAGCTTATTCTTACAGTACTAGATTAATTATTTGATCCTTTGATTGGGTGGATAACCAGTTCATGCTGCAAGAGCTTTGATAGGCTGGAGGACATCCTCCAGAAGTTGTCATAATTACTGTGTAAGTCTATGGAAAGGTGTGCGAACCATGAGCCTCCTTGGTTTTGTATTGAAGTCAATGTACCCAGAGGAGTACGGAAGCGAGCTGTCCTCCATCTACACCATGGTGCTACCCTACAGAGTGCTGTTGAGGCTACTGTAGACCTTCATTGCAAAATAGTGTGATGAGACAAATTTTAGATAAAATTATATATTGCTATACACTACCGGTCAAAAGTTTTTTAACACCTACTCATTCAAGGGTTTTTCTTTATTTTTACTATTTTCTACATTGTAGAATTATCAGGAATCAAGGTAGGACCCAGATGCAGACTGTCCAAGTAACACTATTTATTGTAACAACAGGAGCAGGCAAAGACAGGTCAAGGCTGGCAGGGGTCGAAAATCCTGGGTACGGCAAAGGTACAGGACGGCAGGCGGACTCAGGGTCAGGGACAGGCAGCGTTCAGTAATTCAGAGGTGGAACAAAGGTACAGGATGGCAGGCAGGCTCAGGCAGAGAGGTCAGGCGGGCGGGTACAGGGTCAGGACAGGCAAATGTCAAAACCGGGAGGACTAGCAAAGAGATGCTGGGAAACGATAGGAGCTGACAAGAAAAACGCTTGTAAGCTTGAACGAACAAGATGAACTGGCAACAAAAAGAGAACACAGATATAAATACACAGGGGATAATTGGGAAGATGGGTAACACCTGGAGGGTTGTGGAGCCAAGCACAAGGACAGGTGAAACAGATCAGGGCGTGACAAGAATAATCTTGAAGACATCAAAACTATGAAATAACACATGGAATCATGTAGTAACCAAAAAAGTGTTAAACAAATCAAAATATAGTTTATATTTTAGATTCTTCAAATAGCCACCCTTTGCCTTGACAGTTTTGCACACTCTTGGCATTCGCTCAACCAGCTTCATGAGCGAGTCACTTGGAATGCATTTCAATTAACAAGTGTGCCTTCTTAAAAGTTCATTGGTAGGGCCTCCCGGGTGGCGCAGTGGTTAAGGGCACTGTACTGCAACGCCAGCTGCGCCACCAGAGACTCTGGGTTTGCGCCCAGGCTCTGTCATAACCGGCCGTGACCGGGAGGTCCGTGGGGCGACGCACAATTGGCCTAGCCGGTAGGGAAATCCTTGTCGCACAATTGGTTTGGCCGGTAGGGAAATCCTTGTCTCATCGCGCACCAGCGACTCCTGTGGCAGGCTAGGTGCAGTGCGCAGGTTGCCAGGTGCGCGGTGTTTCCTCTGACACGACTGGCTTCCGGTTTGGATGGCACTGTGTTAAGAAGCAGTGCGGCTTCCAAACAATTGGATACCACAAAATTGGGGAGAGAAAGGGGTAAAATTCACACAAAAAAATAAAAATAAAAAGTTAATTGGTGCAATTTCTTTCATCCTTAATGTGTTTGAGCCAATCAGTTGTGTTGTGACAAGTTAGGGGAGGAATATAGAAGCCATATTATTATTAACAGTTCAAATAAGCACTTTAAGACATGTCTGAGGGAGAAACCAAGGCAATATGGAACATTTCAAGAACTTTGAAAGTTTCTTCAAGTGCAGTTGCAAAAACCATCAAGCGCAATGATGAAACTGGATCTTTTGAGGACCATGGAAGACCCAGAGTTACCTCTGCTGCAGAGGATAAGTTCATTAGAGTTACCAGCCTCAGAAACAGAGTTAAAGTAACAGACACATCTCAACATCAACTGTTCAGAGGAGACTCTGTGAATCAGGCCTTCATGGTCAAATTGCTGCAAAGAAACCACTACTAAATGATTGTATTTCCCACCGTAAAGCATGGAGGAGGAGGTGTTATGGTGTGGGGTTGCTTTGCTGGTGACACTGATTTATTTAGAATTCAAGGCCCATTTAACCATCATGGCTACCACAGCATTCTGCAGCGATACGTCATCCCATCTGGTTTGGGCTTAATGGGACTATCATTTGTTTTTCAACAGGACAATGACCCAACACACCTCTAGGCTGTGTAAGGGCTAATTGACCAAGAAGGAGAGTGATTGAATGCTGCATCAGATGACCTGGCCTCCACAATCCCCCGACTTCAACCAAATTGAGATGGTTTGGGATGAGTTGGACCGCAGAGAGAAGGAAAAGCAGCCAACAAGTGCTCAGCATGTATGGGAACTCCAAGATTGTTGGAAAAGCGTTACAATGTAGAAAATAGTAAAAAATAAAGAAAAACCCTTGAATAAGTATGTGTTCTAAAACTTTTGACTGGTAGTGTAATAATACTTACAGGTGACTGTAAAAAAAACTTGTGATTTATTTCACACAATTTGTGGTCTTTACAATGGAATATATATGTTTTTAAATCAAAAAAGTGTCACCTGAATCGCTCTTGTCCGGCTGTGTCCCAGATTTGAAGTTTAATGCGTTTGCCTGGTTCTATCTCCACTAGGCGTGAGAAGAAGTCTACACCGACTGTGGGGTCGGACACATGCGCAAAGCGTCCCTCTGTGAATCGCCGGATCAGGCACGACTTTCCTACTGTCGAGTCCCCAATGACAATGAGTCGAAACTGGTACAGCCATATCGCTTCCATCTCTCATAGAATCTATGGGGAAAAAATAAAATATTTGACGATTAGTAAATCATGCGCATGGCCCGTCTACATCTCAACAAATAACTTAACACTTGTTTTGACCCCAAGGGTAGGCTATCCAATCCACTATCAGTGATATCCTTATCGGGCTATTTTTTACAAATGTAGTTCTGTGTGGTAGGCCTGCTTATATATGTTTAAACCTATTTGTGAGGATGTGTGCTCAAAACCGCGCACAACATCGAAAACCGACTTGATTGTTTGCCCTATAGCCCACAGCGCACGGTTTATTAGCTTTTTCTTGAAAAACGTATCTGCCTGCCGTACATTATTAGGGAAAGGCATCTCCTCTTTCCTGGTAAATGCAGACAGCTCTTAAAAAAGAACACTCGCATATTCAGCTCACATGTGCAATAATAACATGTGTTGACATAAAAACAGTTTTCCTTAAACACAATTAAAAGGGCAGTTATGCGCATTTTTAATGGACAAACAATTGGCTACGTATTGAATACTAATTTCACCATTGGAAAAAATAAAACGTATTAGTTCTGGGCTACATACATCTGAACGAGTCTTATAACATTTAAAACACATTTAACTTATCTTCTTTCTGCTCTTCGTAAACAATAGTCTTAATCTAAAATCGATTTACAACGGTATTATCTGTGGCAATGGCATACCATAATACATTTTAGAACATGGTCGTGTACTAATTTTATGTGCAATTAATTACCTTGTTAGATGAGCAATCAACGGCTGGAAATAGCAAATCCCATGTTCTTGAGAAATCTCGTATATCGAAGATGCTCTCTGAAACAGTGATCTCAGGAGGCCTAGTCAAACAATGTTTTACCCCAAGCAGTGATACGCAAATAGGCCTTGTCCTGGTATCCTTTTGTATTATTTTATTCTACACAGGGAACTGTTACTGTGATGGCGAGTTTGATGTAAAATTGGATAACGGCCGTCCTCACAACTTGTCGATGGTTTAATTTCATAGCAATTTCATGTTTAAAGATGTTTCTGAAAATCCGCTGATGAAATGGCAGTAACAGCATCACATATATTACTCATTCCTCATCAGCACCATTACCGTAAGAACTCAGATATCAACGCAGTAAAAATCTCAAGGGGCACTACATTGGGTGTTACAAATGGGCATTTAAATGGAGTCCTATGAAGATCAGATTCGGGTTATCATACCTGACAGAAAGGGAATGTCTTTGTTGGAGAAAAAGAATGACGACAACTGTGTGTAATGAACACCAGGGGAGACAGAGAGCTGGTTTCAAGCACAGGGCGCAGCAGGTGTTTATTGGCAAAGGACCCCAGGATGAAGCAGGTAGCTGGGTCCAGTGGCAGGCAGAAGGCTATACACAGGGAGTCCAAAAAGGCAACAGTACAAGCAAGGAAAAGGCTAGTAACGTCATCTGGGAGATCATGCAATAGGTTTATAACAGAAAATCCAATAAGCTAAAGTACAGGCAGGGAATAGGCAAAAGGCATTGTTAGTGAGGCAGGCCAAAACTATCATACACTGGAGGATTCAATTACAGGGGAAAACCAGGGCTCCGAATAGAAGTGTGTCACAAACAATATCTCACAATGATGGGTGCAGGGAACTCAACTAAATAGTGTGTGATAATGACATACAGGTGTGTGAACAGGTGACTAGAATTGAGGTGATTGGGATCTGGAGAGTGACATCAGGGGATCTACATGTTTGAGTGTGAGTTTGAAGCAGATGTCACACTGTGTAACCACCTGAATGATCGAAATAGCAAGGGTCTGAATCATGCTCTGAGTTAGGCCTACAGTAGGCTGCAGGATACAAGAGAATGAGTGTGGCTTGGTAGTAAAAAAAAACAATGTTTATTATGACACACGTTCTGACCTTTATTTTCCTTTGTTTTGTCTCGATTTAGTATGGTCAGGGCGTGAGTTGTGGTGGGCAGTCTATGTTTTGTGTTTCTATGTTTAGGTTTTTGTTTCAGCCTAGTATGGTTCTCAATCGTTGTCGTTGGTTGTCTCTGATTTGAATTTTAAATTTTTTTAAGTCAGTTAAGAACAAATTCTTATTTTCAATGACGGCCTAGGAACAGTGGGTTAACTGCCTGTTCAGGGGCAGAACGGCAGATTTGTACCTTGTCAGCTCGGGGATTCAAACTTGCAACCTTTCGGTTACTAGTCCAACGCTCTAACCACTAAGGTAGCCTGGGTTTCACTGTTGGTTTGTGGGTGTTTGTTTCCGTGTCTGTGGTTGTCACCACACGGAACTGTTTCGGTTTGGTTTTCGTTCATGGTCACATTTATTGTTAAGTATTTCTTAGTGTTCAGTTGATGTTTTATAATAAACGATATGGACACTTACCACGCTGCGTTTTGGTCCGATCCCTGCTACACCTCTTCTTCAGACGAAGAGGAGGAAATCTGCCGTTACAGTTACTTGAAATGCCTTCCAGGTGACTACCTCATGAAGCTGGTTGAGAGAAACTGTCAAAAAGGCAAAGGGTTTAACTACATGATTCCATATGTGTTATTTCATAGTTTTGATGTCTTCACTATTATTCTAATCACATCAAATCAAATTTTATTGGTCACATACACATGGTTAGCAGATGTTAATGCGAGTGTCGCGGAATGCTTGTGCTTCTAGTTCCGACTGTGCAGTAATATCTAACAAGTAATCTAACAACTACCTTATACACACAACTGTAAAGGATTGATTAAGAAAATGTACATTTAAATATATGGATGAGCGATGGCCGAACGGCATAGGCAAGATGCAGTAGATGGTATAGAGTACAGTATATACATATGAGATGAGTAATGTAGGGTATGTTAACATTATATTAAGTGGCATTGTTTAAGTGACTAGGGATGTATTTATTACCTCCAATTATTAAAGTGGCAAGAGATTGAGTCTGTATGTTGGCAGCAGCCACTCAATGTTAGTGATGGCTGTTTAACAGTCTAATGGCCTTGAGATAGAAGCTGTTTTTCAGTCTCTCGGTCCCAGCTTTGATGCAACTGTACTGACCTCGCCTTCGGGATGATAGCGGGGTGAACAGGCAGTGGCTCGGGTGGTTGTTGTCCTTGATGATCTCTGTGGCCTTCCTGTGACATCGGGTGGTAAGTGTAGATGTCCTGGAGGGCAGATAGTTTGCCCCCGGTGATGCGTTGTGCAGACCTCACTACCCTCTGGAGAGCCTACGGTTGTGGGCGGAGAAGTTGCCGTACCAGGCGATGATAAAGCCTGACAGGATGCTCTTGTTTGTGCATCTGTAAAAGTTTGTGAGTGTTTTTGGTGACAAGCCAAATTTCTTCAGCCTCCTGAGGTTGAAGAGGCGCTGTTGCGCCTTCTTCACCACGCTCTCTGTGTGGGTGGACCATTTCAGTTTGTCCGTGATCTGTACACCGAGGAACTTAACATTTTCCACCTTCTCCACTATTGTCCCATCGATATGGGATGGAGGGGATCTCCCACTGCTGTTTCCTGAAGTCCACGATCATCTCCTTTGTTTTGTTGACATTGAGTGTGAGGTTATTTTCCTGACACCACACTCTGAGGGTCCTCACCTCCTCCCTGTAGGCTGTCTCGTCATTGTTGGGAATCAAGCCTACCAATGTAGTGTCTTCTGCAAACTTGATGATTGAGTTGGAGGCGTGCGTGGCCACGCAGTCATGGGTGAACAGGGAGTACAGGAGAGGGCTGAGAACGGGGTGGAGATGTTGTTTCCTACCCTCACCACCTGGGGGCGGCCCGTCAAAGTCCAAGACCCAGTTGCACAGAGCGGGGTCGGGACACAGGGTCTGGAGCTTGATGACGAGTTTGGAGGGTACAATGGTGTTAAATGATGAGCTGTAATCGATGAACAGCATTCTTACATAGGTATTCCTCTTGTCCAGATGGGTTAGGGCAGTGTGCAGTGTGATTGCGATTGCGTCGTCTGTGGACCTATTGGGGCAGTAAGCAAATTGGAGTGGGTCTAGGGTGTCAGGTAGGTTGGAGGTGATATGATCCTTGACTAGTTTCTCAAAGCACTTCATGATGACGGAAGTGAGTGCTACGGGGCGATAGTCATTTAGCTCAGTTACCTTAGCTTTCTTGGGAATAGGAACAATGGTGGCCCTCTTGGAGCATTTGGGAACAGCAGACTGGGATAGGGATTGATTGAATATGTCTGTAAACACACCAGCCAGCTGGTCTGCGCATGCTCTGAGAACGCGGCTAGGGATGCCGTCTGGGCTGGCAGCCTCGCTAGGGTTAACACGTTTAAATGTTTTGCTCAGTGAAGGAGAGCCCGCAGGTTTTGGTAGCGGGCCGTGTTGGTGGCACTGTAATGTCCTCAAAGTGAGACAAAGAAGTTGTTTAGTTTGTCTTGGAGCAAGACATCGGTGTCCGCGACGGGGCTGTTTTTCTTTTTGTAGTCCGTGATTGGCTGTAGACCCTGCCACATACGTCTCGTGTCTGAGCCGTTGAATTGCTACTCTACTTTGTCTCTATACTGATGCTTAGCTTGTTTGATTGCCTTGTATTCGGTCATGTTCCCGGTCGCCTTGCCAAGATTAAAAGCAGTGGTTCGCGCTTTCAGGTTTTGCACAGATACTGCCATCAATCCTAGGTTGCTGGTTGGGGAAGGATTAAATAGTCACCGTGGGTACAACATCACCGATGCACTTGCTAATTTATCCCGAGGAGGAATAAAGAAATCATCTGGAATGAGTAGGTGTGTCCAAACTTTTGACTGGTACTGTATATATTTTGACGAGAACATATGACAAGTTTATAAAATAAAAATTTGACCTTTCATGTACGGACTATGGAATCAAGTAGGATACATAATTTCCTTGACTCCATCCTTAACATCCTCATATGTTAAGGTGCACAGTGAACCTTAAAAGTTCTGTATGGAAACATTTGAAAGAATTTCAGGCTCTTGTTGGAATGGAATTAAAACTAAATTGTAATATGTTTTCCATGCGCCATCAACACCGGCAGATATTGGATCAGACAGCAGTGTGAGTTTTGAATGGGCTGTTGTACAAACGCAGACCATGCAGCTGGAGCATTTGTTAAAACTTCTCGTTATAGTGGACCTTGGGGTCAGTAAAACATCAGTCAAGAGTTATGTCCATCAGATCTTTTCTCATCATTATCGAGCAACTATTGATGTTGACTTTGTGCTGAAGGTTCTGCACTGGGACAGTGACTCCGTTATAAGACTACAGCTTTGGGACATTGCCAGTATGTCAAACCACTTCATTTTACTTTGATATTACTTGATATATTATCAATTTATTGTAACATCAGTGGTTTGGACAAAACTGCAGACAATCAGTCTACATCAGACTTTATTCAAGTTTATGTTTTTAACAACTCGATATCAATGAATTAGCACACTTTTGATAATTATATTTGGTCTTATCCATAGATAGCCTGTGTACATGTATCATCATTGTCACGATCGTCGTAGTGACCAAAGCGCAGCGTGGTGTGAATACATACTTTTAATGAATGATGAAAAAAACACAAAGTACACTAAACAAACAAGACCGCTATCGAAACTGAGTGCTAACATGCAACATCACATAGACAATAACCCACGAACCACAATACAAAACAGGCTACCTAAATATGGTTCCCAATCAGAGACAACGACAAACACCTGCCACTGATTGAGAACCATATCAGGCCAAAACACATAGAAACAGACTAACTAGACATGCAACATAGAATGCCCACTCATATCACACCCTGACCAAACAAAACATAGAAACAAACAACGCAAATAATGGTCAGAGTGTGACAATCATAATCACCAGTGTACAGTTTTTCTCCCTACAGAATTTCATGTGTGCTGTGGAGGAGCATGTGTCTTGTCTATTTGTTTATTAGGGTCCCCATTAGCTTTTGCAGAGGCAGCAGCTATACTTCCTGGGGTCCACAACAAACATGACAAGTAACAAAACACTGATACTGTAACGCTTGTCGTCTGGGGAAGGAGAGCAGGACCACTGCACAGCGTGGTAAGTGTTCATATTTTAAATATCTTAATGAACACTGAAAACAAAACAATAAACAACCAACGAACAGTCCGTAAGGTACAACACAACACTAAACAGAAAATAACCACCAACAAAACACAATGGAAAACAGGCTACCTAAATGTGGTTCTCAATCATGGACTACGATTGACAGCTGCCTCTGATTGAGAACCATACCAGGCCAATCACAGAAATAGAAAATCATAGACAAACTAACATAGACAACCCAGCCAACTCACGCCCTGACCATACTAAAACAAAAGACAATACAAAGGAACTAAGGTAAATGTAAATGTAGAACGTGACAGACAATGACGGGGTTCATCTGGTCTCATGCTCATTAGAGCCATATGCGCACAAGTTACTCTCTCGCTCTCTGTATGTGTGTGTGTGTCTGTACTATGAAAACCTGACCTTTTCTGCTGTTTTTGGAATGTGCTAAATCATAATGCAATATAATTAGATGATAGGTACATATAATTACAGTATACGCTATAGATCAGTGCTGTATGTCGGTCTGACCCTGATATGTACTGTTCACGTATTTGTTTGTCCCAGGACAAGAAAGATATTGGAATATGACCCGCGTGTGTTACCGGAAGGCTGTTGGAGCTCTGGGGGTGTTTGATATGACCCGCGTGTGTTACCGGAAGGCTGTTGGAGCTCTGGGGGTGTTTGACATGACCCGCGTGTGTTACCGGAAGGCTGTTGGAGCTCTGGGGGTGTTTGACATGACCCACGTGACCCACGACCTTAGTGTCCAGGTCGTCCTTTCAAGTGGAAGGACGACCTGGACACTAAGGTCACCCTCAGTCATGGCAAACCTGTCCCAGCTGTGGTGCTGGCCTACAAGTCTGACTAAGTCTGCTCCCAGCAGCTCAATCTGGACACATTCTGTGGGGGAAAAGGATTTGTGGGCTGGTTTGAGACCTCAGCCAAGGTAAGGGACGCAGATAAGGAAACGCTTCAGCTTACTTACTGTAGTCCTCCTAGTCTCTCACAACTGCCGTCTGTGGGCTGCTCTGTGGGCTGCTCTGTGGGCTGCTCTGTGGGCTGCTCTGTGGGCTGCTCTAGAGGGTGTCTTTGCAATGGCTAAGATAAGATACACTTAAATGGTGTGTGTGTCTGTGTGTGAGACAGACTAGCCTCAGTATATTAACGATTCTAATCTAAACACATTTCAGACTGCTGGGGAGCTCCCTGGCTGATAACATTTGACAGTCTTGGTCCTATGGAAGATCACTTTGTACAATGGTCTCTATTTCTTATAAAGAACACAGACACATTTGACAGCAGCCTTTGATTGTCAGCTTGGGTTAACTTAACTCATTCGAATGTAATCACAAATACATGCGATCAATTGGAATGAAATGCTAGCATGCCGCGGGGCATTTGAGAAGAACACAGGCTAGTTTGCCAAGGGGAATGTGAACAGGAACATGTCAAATGGTCCAGCAGGCTGTGTAATGTGTGTTCCCTCCTCACAGACTGAGAGAAAGGGAACACTCACAGCTACTCTCTAATGAGTTACTCAGTTTAGTGTGAAGGCTGATTGGGTGAATATGTCACTGGGGCTAACCCAGCTGATATCTTACATTGATAAAGATGATGAAAGATTAGAATAAACCTTCTGTCTGATGTAAAAGGATTTAAAATCCTGAGCAGATCTGCCCTGGGATTACTTCCCATCTGAGATCTATTGTCTTCTGTCTCCTAGCTGTCTCCTAGCTGTCCCATAGCTGTCTCCTAGCTTGTCTCCTAGCTGTCCATAATTTGTATATTTTTGGTTTTATTGCACAGGAGAACACTAACATTGGTAAACCCTACTGTAGAGAGAGCCAGGAAACTGAGAAGCTAGTGCTTTGTGAAAGGTTGTTGTTATAGCCAAATACTAATGATATAACATCAATACCATACTAGGCCAGGGGTTTGTCTTCAGATGTGGCTGAATCTGATTGGACAGCATGCCTACTGCAGGCCTAATCGGTTTGAGTTTTAGACAGATTCCATCCACTTCAAATCATGAACCAGCTTCCTAAAATTAAAACGCAGTGTTCCACTTTAAGATGCCCACCCCGGACCTTTTCTGTGTTGGCCAATCAACCCCTTTCTAAGTCACCTGATTCATAGGCGATACTGCCATTTTACACATGAAGTTTAACTGAAAAAATGAATAATCAGCTACCTAACAAAAAACATTTGTAAAATGTAAGAACCATTTGTAAATGCCTTCAGATTAAAACATATGGAACACGGCAATTAAAGGATACGGAAAAACTCGGTGTCACTGCTACAAGACCTCGACACGATCACAAGGAAGCTTGAGAGAAAATACACTAATCATATGCTATTTTGTAACGTCTTCAAAATCAGTCTAGCAGCAATCATCTAACCAGCGCGAACGTTGTGTGATCACCAACCGAGCATTGGTAGGCTAACTAATCAATGATTGCTGCTGTTCATGTAGTATACTGTACTGGCTGTACACTAACCGGCATCATCACCATTAGAACGCTTTTATGGGGATACATTCACGACCATCCGAACGAATCATTATCGGCTGATTTCGGTGTGCTCGGGTTTGGATAAGGTTTTTGGATTTGTATGTGTGGACCATTGGATTGCCAATAAAATATATGGTTTACTACTGACTGTAGCCGTATATTTTATTTGGCTGCCGTATGAATTCTGCCATCGGATTCGCGTCAGTGTACGTTTTTTGTTTTCAGACGGGCAATCTGTTTAGAGGGCACGCTCCCAATCACCACTAAATACATTTTGATTTCTAATACCCCGATTACTTGCTTTTGGAACATGTCTGGACAGTCTATCACGGATCGGATCGCTGCGGCTCAGCACAGCATGACAGGATCCGCTATAAGCAAAGCCGTCTGCAAGGCCACGACGCATGAAGTCAGCGGACCAAAGAAGAAACACCTTGACTGTAGGTTAAGTAGACCACCAGTGTCCCGCCGTTGCTACATATTTCGCAACAAAAGCATTGGTAACATTGAATATTCAAGAAGACCTGTATGTTCATCATGTTTGATTGGCCATTGGTGTAGTTTTAATAGCAAGGTTTTCGACATTCTATGGTCATAGGCTATGAATAATTGCGCATCATAGCCTTCAACAGCTCATGTAGTCAATCATTACAGTGTCATCATCCTACAGTAGGCTATCGTACTGTAGCCTAAACATAATGAGACAAATAGGTTATTACTCAGTGTCATACATGCAAATGCACACATTGTGATCATAAATAGCCTATTACCTTATCCATCATTGTATGAAGTAATAATGCAATCAATTCCCCTTTTAATAGGACTGGCTATGTAGGCTAACATTTTCTGGCAGTTTAGGTTTAGAGGCATAATTTGAGTTCATCTACTATTATTTCCTCTATTTCCTACTGAGTTTTAGACTAAAATAAGTCTAATTTAAGACTATTAACTTATTAATTAACAATGGTATTATTCCGATATTATTGCTGCCATAAAGGTACAGTATATTATGCTGTATGTACCCTTTGAGGTTTCTCAGCTCCTTTAATTCGTGGTGAGCTGGTGTCCATGGGTCAATCATATTAGTGCAATGACAACAGTATCATAGGCAACCTTGATCTCAACATTTCTGTTTATCTGTGTTGTCTGGAACTGTAGTGTGTGTTGGATATCAAGCATTTTCTCCACATTTAACTGCTGATGATTAGGTTTCGGTGGCTTTCTACCCAAATAATTACTGTGTCCAGCCAATCAATTAAGCTCAATCAGTCCTGTCCTGTATCAACCCATAGATCCAGAGGGTTATTGGTTCAATTAACAAATCTTGTGTTGCCGGTCTGGTTATTTTCTGGGAAGGATTTTTTCATTGTTGAATTCTCTATTTACCAAATCTTTATTGAAAGTAATCAATTGTGCAAATTTGAGTCATGTTAGTCATTTTGTGTGCAATTACATAAGCTAAAATAATAAAAATAGTCATTTCTGAGTGGAATCGAAGACTTCAAATGGGACATAAAAATGTGGTAGCCTGCTGCAAATGTAGTTATTTAAAGAGTCTGTACTGCTATGGATTATCCTGATGCCTCACGTAGTTCACATTTCAGTCTTTGAGGAAAGTGGAAACATCCGGTGGGTAAGAATGTAGGAAATGTACTTTTATATTCTCTTGTATGATTTAGCATAAGCTTAAACTCCTGGGAGGGAAATCCCCCCTACAGTTAAATGTCTAGAAGGAATACATCATTATATTTCAGGTCTCATGATCACCGTCTGCTTTACAATCAGATTTCCAGTTTGAAATGTTAATTGCTGGTTAGTCACTGTAATTAAGGCATAGTAAGTGATAGTTAATTCACTAGTAACAGGATCTTTTTCTAGGGTGGGAGGTGCCTACCAGAGATCTAACTGCTGTTAGTAATGTTCAGCATGAGTTGATCAACCTGTAAAGTAGACTATATGTAAAGCACAGAAAGCACTGTCCAATGTTTAATTGCCCACGTGCCGTGTTTTTTTGGCAGACCTGATCCACTGCACCAACGAGCTGAACGTGAGTGTGCCCCACCTGGCTGACACATTGTTTGAGAGGACGGCCAACAACAGCTGGGTGGTGGTGTTCAAATCCCTCATCACCACGCACCACCTCATGATGTACGGCAACGAGGTACGTAACAAACATACACGCACACACACAGTTTTAACCTAAAACTAGACCTAATCCCAACTAAAAAAAAAAAAACTCCTAACCATAACCCAAATGTCCCCATTTGCCTGATTTATAATTTTTTTTCCTGTCGGAACCGGCAAAATGTCCGATTTTTCCTTGTTTAAAAACAAACACTAGTAGCTGGGGTTCAAGGCCTTCATCATCATCACTTTTTTATTTTATATTTGACCTTTATTTAATTAGGAAAATCAGTTCAGACCAAATTCTTATTTACAATGACCTACACCAGCCAAACCCGGATGACGCTGGGCCAATTGTGCGCCGCCCTATGGGACTCCCAATCACGGCTGGTTGTGATATAGCGGGATTTGAACCAGGGTGTCTGTAGTGATGCCTCAAGCACTGAGATGCAGTGCCTTAGACCGCTGCGCCACTCGGGAGCCCAATGATGTATGGCAATGACTGGCTTCACTGTAGCTCAATTGTTACTGGTAGAGCATGACACTTGTAACGCCAGGATAGTGGGTTCAATTCCCGGGACCACCCATATGTGAAATGTATGCACGCATGACTGTAAGTCACTTTGGTTAAAAGTGTCTGCTAAATGGCATATCATGTATTATTTATTATATTATGCACTGTTCAAGTCCTCTGGTATTCAAACATTTGATTGAATCTTTATTCTTACTGGTTTTGATCCCACTCTCTCTGTATTTTATCACCAGCGATTAATCCAGTACCTGGCGTCCAGAAACACACTTTTTAACCTGAGCAACTTCTTGGATAAGGGGGCATTACAAGGTACTGTAGGGAATTTTTCACCGCAAGCCATTTCACAGCAGAGACAAACTGTACAGAAGTCACAGGCATAAAAAAACATTATAATCGTGCAATGCATGAACAGCAGTGTGCAGTACAACAATTCAAACTGTCACTCTGAACGCGCTGCAGAGGTGTGGTTCTGTATGCTGCCATGCCAGTACTCTAAATATGAATGTAAGTGCTCCCTCTCTGCCAGGTTATGACATGTCAACATTCATCAGACGCTACAGCAGGTATCTGAATGAGAAGGCCCTGTCCTACAGACTGGTGGCTGTGGACTTCACCAAGATGAAGAGAGGGTAAGATGTCCTGTAGTGGCTAGGTGTGGACAACCTCCACATTGTCACCCTGGGATACATAGTTTACCTCAGTGGCCAGGCCCACCTCAAGAGGGAGAAACGGTGACTTCGTCATAGAAACAATGGCAAAGATTGGGGACAAGCCTTTAAATAGATTCAAGGTAATCCAGCTAAACAAGTCATTTATTTCAGCAGCCTCTTTGGATAATGTGTGGATTATATTAAGTATCAACATGATTGACAGGGAGTTGTTTGATTCATGCTGTATGATCATGTTAGTCATCACTTGTCCTGGTAAAGTGGCGCTGCGTGTCTCTTGCTGACAGGGTTGATGGTATGATGCGCACCATGACCGTTGACAAGCTGATCAAGACTCTACCTATCATTCAGAATCAGCTGGATGCTCTGCTGGACTTTCAGGTAGGCTGCATGGTTGGGGTGTTGAGCGGTCCATAATATGGGCTGCATGATGACAGTGAGCTAGCTGTCAGTATGAACTCTCAATGTCTCATCTGTTCTCTTCCCAGGCTAACTCTAATGAATTGACCAATGGTGTCATCAACAGCGCCTTCTTGCTGCTCTTTAAAGACTCCATCCGCCTCTTTGCTGCCTACAATGAAGGAGTTATCAACATGCTGGGTAAGTACACTATCTGTTAGTTAGAGGAGAACTAGAATGTCACTAGGATGTCAATATGGTGTTACTATGGTGTTACTATGGTGTCACTAGGATGTTACTAGGATGTCACTATGGTGTTACTATGGTGTCACTAGGATGTCACTATGGTGTCACTATGGTGTTACTATGGTGTCACTAGGATGTTACTAGGATGTCACTATGGTGTTACTATGGTGTCACTAGGATGTCACTATGGTGTCACTAGGATGTCACTATGGTGTCACTATGGTGTCACTAGGATGTCACTGTGGTTTCACTAGGATGTTACTAGGATGTTACTAGGATGTCACTATGGTGTTAATATGGTGTTACTAGGATGTCACTATGGTGTCACTAGGATGTTATTAGGATGTCACTATGGTGTTAATATGGTGTTACTAGGATGTCACTATGGTGTTACTATAGTGTTACTATGGTGTCACTAGGATGTTACTAGGATGTCACTATGGTGTTAATATGGTGTTACTAGGATGTCACTATGGTGTCACTATGGTGTCACTAGGATGTTACTAGGATGTCACTATGGTGTCACTAGGATGTCACTATGGTGTCACTAGGATGTTACTATGGTGTTACTAGGATGTCACTATGGTGTTACTATAGTGTTACTATGGTGTCACTAGGATGTTACTAGGATGTCACTATGGTGTTAATATGGTGTTACTAGGATGTCACTATGGTGTTACTATGGTGTTACTATGGTGTCACTAGGATGTTACTAGGATGTCACTATGGTGTTAATATGGTGTTACTAGGATGTCACTATGGTGTTAATATGGTGTTACTAGGATGTCACTATGGTGTCACTAGGATGTCACTAGGATGTCACTATGGTGTCACTATGGTGTCACTAGGATGTCACTATGGTGTCACTAGGATGTTACTATGGTGTTAATATGGTGTTACTAGGATGTCACTATGGTGTCACTATGGTGTCACTAGGATGTTACTATGGTGTTAATATGGTGTTACTAGGATGTCACTATGGTGTTACTATAGTGTTACTATGGTGTCACTAGGATGTTACTAGGATGTCACTATGGTGTTAATATGGTGTTACTAGGATGTCACTATGGTGTTACTATGGTGTTACTATGGTGTCACTAGGATGTTACTAGGATGTCACTATGGTGTTAATATGGTGTTACTAGGATGTCACTATGGTGTTAATATGGTGTTACTAGGATGTCACTATGGTGTCACTAGGATGTTACTAGTATGTCACTATGGTGTTAATATGGTGTTACTAGGATGTCACTATGGTGTTAATATGGTGTTACTAGGATGTCACTATGGTGTCACTAGGATGTTACTAGGATGTCACTATGGTGTCACTATGGTGTCACTAGGATGTCACTATGGTGTCACTAGGATGTTACTAGGATGTCACTATGGTGTTATGTCACTAGGATGTCACTATGGTGTTACTATATGTTACTATGTAGGATGTTACTAGGATGTCACTATGGTGTCACTATGGTGTTACTATGGTGTCACTATGGTGTTACTATGGTGTCACTAGGATGTTACTAGGATGTTACTAGGATGTCACTATGGTGTTAATATGGTGTTACTAGGATGTCACTATGGTGTTAATATGGTGTTACTAGGATGTCACTATGGTGTCACTAGGATGTCACTATGGTGTCACTAGGATGTCACTATGGTTTCACTAGGATGTTACTAGGATGTCACTATGGTGTTAATATGGTGTTACTAGGATGTCACTATGGTGTCACTAGGATGTTATTAGGATGTCACTATGGTGTTAATATGGTGTTACTAGGATGTCACTATGGTGTTACTATAGTGTTACTATGGTGTCACTAGAATGTTACTAGGATGTCACTATGGTGTTAATATGGTGTTACTAGGATGTCACTATGGTGTCACTAGGATGTTACTAGGATGTCACTATGGTGTCACTAGGATGTCACTATGGTGTCACTAGGATGTTACTAGGATGTTACTAGGATGTCACTATGGTGTTAATATGGTGTTACTAGGATGTCACTATGGTGTTAATAGGATGTCACTATGGTGTCACTAGGATGTCACTAGGATGTCACTATGGTGTCACTAGGATGTTACTAGGATGTCACTATGGTGTTAATATGGTGTTACTAGGATGTCACTATGGTGTTACTATAGTGTTACTATGGTGTCACTAGGATGTTACTAGGATGTTACTAGGATGTTACTAGGGTGTTACTATGGTGTTACTATGGTGTCACTATGGTGTTACTATGGTGTCACTAGGATGTTACTAGGATGTCACTATGGTGTTAATATGGTGTTACTAGGATGTCACTATGGTGTCACTAGGATGTCACTATGGTGTCACTATGGTGTCACTATGGTGTCACTAGGATGTCACTATGGTGTCACTAGGATGTCACTATGGTTTCACTAAGATGTTACTAGGATGTCACTATGGTGTTAATATGGTGTTACTAGGATGTCACTATGGTGTCACTAGGATGTTATTAGGATGTCACTATGGTGTTAATATGGTGTTACTAGGATGTCACTATGGTGTTACTATAGTGTTACTATGGTGTCACTAGGATGTTACTAGGATGTCACTATGGTGTCACTGGTGTTAATATGGTGTTACTAGGATGTCACTATGGTGTCACTAGGATGTCACTATGGTGTCACTATGGTGTCACTAGGATGTCACTATGGTGTCACTAGGATGTCACTATGGTGTCACTAGGATGTTACTAGGATGTCACTATGGTGTTAATATGGTGTTACTAGGATGTCACTATGGTGTTACTATAGTGTTACTATGGTGTCACTAGGATGTTACTATGGTGTTAATATGGTGTTACTAGGATGTCACTATGGTGTCACTAGGATGTTATTAGGATGTCACTATGGTGTTACTAGGATGTCACTATGGTGTTACTATAGTGTTACTATGGTGTCACTAGGATGTCACTAGGATGTCACTACACTAGGATGTCACTAGGATGTCACTATGGTGTCACTATGGTGTCACTAGGATGTCACTATGGTGTCACTAGGATGTCACTATGGTGTCACTAGGATGTTACTAGGATGTCACTATGGTGTTAATATGGTGTTACTAGGATGTCACTATGGTGTTACTATAGTGTTACTATGGTGTCACTAGGATGTTACTATGGTGTTAATATGGTGTTACTAGGATGTCACTATGGTGTTACTATGGTGTCACTAGGATGTTACTAGGATGTCACTATGGTGTTAATATGGTGTTACTAGGATGTCACTATGGTGTTAATATGGTGTTACTAGGATGTCACTATGGTGTCACTAGGATGTTACTAGGATGTCACTATGGTGTCACTAGGATGTCACTATGGTGTTAATATGGTGTTACTAGGATGTCACTATGGTGTTACTATAGTGTTACTATGCTGTCACTAGGATGTTACTAGGATGTCACTATGGTGTTAATATGGTGTCACGATGGTGTCACGATGGTGTTACTATGGTGTTACTATGGTGTCACTAGGATGTCACTAGGATGTCACTATGGTGTTACTATGGTGTTAATAGGATGTCACTATGGTGTTAATATGGTGTTACTAGGATGTTACTAGGATGATGTTACTAGGATGTTACTAGGATGTTACTATGGTGTCACTAGGATGTTACTAGGATGTCACTATGGTGTTACTAGGATGTTACTAGGATGTCATGTTACTAGGATGTTACTAGGATGTTACTAGGATGTTACTAGGATGTCACTAGGATGTCACTAGGATGTCACTATGGTGTCACTATGGTGTCACTATGGTGTCACTAGGATGTTACTAGGATGTCACTATGGTGTCACTATGGTGTTACTAGGATGTCACTATGGTGTTAATATGGTGTTACTAGGATGTCACTATGGTGTTACTATAGTGTTACTATGGTGTCACTAGGATGTTACTAGGATGTCACTATGGTGTTAATATGGTGTTACTAGGATGTCACTATGGTGTTACTATGGTGTTACTATGGTGTTACTAGGATGTCACTATGGTGTTAATATGGTGTTACTAGGATGTCACTATGGTGTCACTATGGTGTTACTATGATGTTACTATGTTACTAGGATGTTACTAGGATGTTACTAGGATGTTAGTATGGTGTCACTAGGATGTTACTATGGTGTCACTAGGATGTTACTAGGATGTCACTATGGTGTCACTATGGTGTCACTAGGATGTTACTAGGATATCACTAGGATGTTACTAGGATGTCACTATGGTGTTACTAGGATGTCACTAGGATGTTACTATGGTGTCACTAGGATGTCACTATGGTGTTACTAGGATGTTATTAGGGTGTTACTAGGGTGTTACTATGGTGTCACTAGGATGTCACTAGGATGTCACTAGGATGTCACTAGGATGTTACTAGGGTGTTACTAGGGTGTTACTATGGTGTTACTAGGTGTTACTAGGATGTCACTAGGATGTCACTAGGGTGTCACTAGGGTGTCACTAGGGTGTTACTAGGGTGTTACTATGGTGTCACTAGGATGTCACTAGGATGTTACTAGGGTGTTACTAGGGTGTTACTAGGGTGTTACTAGGGTGTTACTAGGGTGTTACTAGGGTGTTACTATGGTGTTACTAGGATGTTACTAGGATGTCACTATGGTGTCACTGGGATGTCACTGGGATGTCACTAGGATGTTACTAGGATGTCACTGGGATGTCACTAGGATGTTACTAGGATGTCACTGGGATGTCACTATGGTGTCACTGGGATGTCACTAGGATGTCACTAGGATGTTACTAGGATGTTACTGGGATGTTACTAGGATGTCACTGGGATGTTACTAGGATGTCACTAGGATGTCACTGGGATGTCACTAGGATGTCACTATGATGTTACTAGGATGTCACTATGGTGTTACTAGGATGTCACTATGGTGTTACTAGGATGTCACTGGGATGTTACTGGGATGTTACTAGGATGTCACTGGGATGTCACTGGGATGTCACTATGGTGTCACTATGGTGTCACTAGGATGTCACTATGGTGTTACTAGGATGTCACTGGGATGTTACTGGGATGTCACTAGGATGTCACTGGGATGTCACTAGGATGTCACTGGGATGTCACTGGGATGTCACTATGTTGTCACTAGGATGTCACTATGGTGTCACTAGGATGTCACTATGGTGTTACTAGGATGTCACTGGGATGTTACTGGGATGTTACTAGGATGTCACTGGGATGTCACTATGGTGTCACTAGGATGTTTGTAAATGTATCTAGAAAAGACCTAGCTAAAATCCTTTGTCCCTTTTTGTTTTCTTCTTTTCTTAGTTAACATATCCTCTTTTTTTATCCTAAAGAGAAATATTTTGACATGAAGAAGAACCAATGCAAAGACGCCCTGGAGATCTATAAGACGTTTCTGAACAGAATGACCAAGCTGTCAGAGTTTCTCAAAGTTGCAGAGGTAATGTTTCCCTGTTTGGTTTGTGTTGAGGAAAGGAAGGTTTCAGATAGATCCAGCAGGAAGGTAGGGCTCTTCTCCTCTCCGTCTCTCTGTCCCTCTGTTGCTGTGTGGTGGAGGCTCATGCTGAGGTCATGAATGCAGAGGTTAGCCTATTAGTGGGCATACAAATCTCACAGTGAAGGCCCCTCCATGTGCTGCCTGTTCTGATGCCTGCGTTGCATGTCTAAGGAAGAGGTTTTTTCTTACTCTTTCCTTCCCTTTCTCTCTTTTGCAATGATGAATGTCTGCTGTTATCCAAGTAAAGTACTACTTGCAATTCAGAAGGCCGATTTGCGAAGATAATTAGTATCTCTCTGTAGTTTTATCGTTTCTCCTGCATTCTTTTATTAAAAGGCGTTCTTGCTGTCTTTACTGATTTGGTGACTATTTGGAGGAAGGTTTGGGGTGATGGGGGTGGGCTTCTATCCAAATACGGGCTAACGTTGACTCTAAGGGCCCATTCATTTAGTCGTCTAACAATGTGTTTGTCATTTGTGTCCCTGCCTTTTTCGTTCAAAGTCAACATTAGTTGTGTGTTTGTTTTGGATGTTTCTCACCTTGCAGTCACATGAGTATTACAGCCCAATGTACCCGGCACACCTGTCAATGGCATTTCAATGTGTAAACATTCATTTCAAACCAGTCTTCAGATCCTGTGTGTGTGTGTAGTGTATGTACGTGTGGGCATGCCAATTCCCCTGTTGTCTTTTTATTGTTTTGTTTGTAGTCAGTGCATGGAGTAATGGATCCTTTGGTTTGATTCTTCTTTTTCCCTCCTCCGAACACCTACCCCCCTTTATTCCGTGGTTGTTTATGTGTTTGTTTATTTGTTTGTTTGTTTATTATGTTTGGTTTTTTGCCCTCCACCCCCCCCTTCCCTCCTTTTTTGTGACACAGCAAGTTGGAATTGATCAGGGTGACATCCCCGATCTCACACAGGTCAGTGGTACATTTCATCTCAATATCTCCCATGTGGCTCCATTCTGAACGCTCCCATTCCCTACTCACCCTACAGACTTCCACAAGCCCTTCCTCTCATTCTGATGAACCCCCCTCTCTCTCTGAGCTCTGGGGTACAGAGGGGGCTACTTTCAAAATGGGTTCCAAAATATGTGACCCTTTCTAATTTTGGAGATTGTGCAAAACATACATTTGAGTCATTTAGCAGATGCTCTTATCCAGAGTGATTTACAGTTAGTGCATTCATCTTAAGATAGCTAGTTGGGACAAACACATATCACAGGCATGGAAAGTACATTTTCCCTCAATAACATAGCTAACAGTAGAGTCAGAGCTAGAAGTAGGGGGGTCAAGTGCTGGTGATTATTTTTTTTTTTTTTGTTTCTCTACCTTGATTTTAGTATTTTTTTTCTAGTTGAATCACAAAATACATTTAGTTTGATTTTGAAATGACACTGAAAAGTCAGGCAAATTCAGCCTCTGTCCTAGCAGATATGGGCCTAGGGTGTCCGCCCATATAATCCTTTTGTACATCAAGGTTTGACATCCCTTCATGATTTCTCATACAGTTTACAGTGTTGCCTCAAAATGAACACTATTGTACATATTTTTCCTGAAAAGATATCCCATCAACATAGCTGTGGGGAGAGCAGCGAATGGTTTCTACCAAAGTGTCCGTAATGCCATCCTAAGCAGTGCATAACATCTGATGTGACGCTACAAACACTTGTTGAAGCTTTCTTCAATGACACTCATGTTTTCCCTCCACATTGAGAAAAATAATCATGAACAAATGTTTCTGTCAACTGTGATGTCATGTTTGCAGTGCTTATGAAGACCTTATGTGTCCCTGTTAAACTAAATAGTAACCCGTGTCTTTACTGAGCTGTAGATGGTTTTTTTCTTTACTTTAAACTTTTAGAATATTCTATCATTCTCTGAAGAAGGATATCCAGAATTTTAATTATTCACGTTTCCCCCAAATAATTATACAAGTAGCTGCATGAGTTAAGATTGTGTTCTGTAAGGAAAAGCAAGCCTCTGGTTGAAACATGGGTATGACATGTGCAAAATTAATTCGCTCATCCTTGGTTTATTAAACAATCCTCTTTTAAATCTTTATAAAATATGCTATTCATTTGCCAAATGTGTTTACCTCATTTTCATCAGATATTTGGCTTTTCTGTCAGTTAACTCGTTTGGCTCCCAAACCCTTTTTGAATTGGACACTAAGCTAATGACAAAATTGTAGCATCCACTAATATTATGTCTCCTCTAACCTGTAAAATACAATTTATTAAATTAATATTCATGAATGAATACTGATACTCAAATTAGCATATAAACAGAATCCATTGGTTAACTGGCCATTAATGGACTGTGATGTGTGTATGTGGGGGCATAGATGCATGGGCTAAGCTCTTTTCTGTATTCTGACCCCCTCAGGCCCATACACTGTAATGACCTCCCAGGCCTGTCTACTTGATTGCATGAGAGAGATGACTGATCTGTGCATGTCTGGCGTGAAGCCAAACCTAATTATACCAGATGTATTGATATGTAAAACTAGCTGCAAATATGGAGACTATGCTGAACAATGTGTTATTTGGCTCTGTGTGTGCGCGTGTGTCTGTGTGTGTGTGTCTGTGTGCTTGTGCGTGCAAAAATGTGTGCGCACCACACCTGTGAGTGAGTGTATGTGTGTGTGTGTGTGTGTGTTTTCCCAATTTTTCTACACAATGCTGTTCTCCCATTGGTAAAGTATTGTTACTTCACCCCCCCTTTCTCAATCAGGCCCCGAGCAGCCTCCTGGAAGCTCTGGAGCAGCATCTGGCCTCTCTGGAGGGGAGGAGAACCAAGGAGCTCTCCACAGACACCAGGTAACACTTTGAGTCTGAAGGAGGCATTTACACTAATGCTGGCACGTCAACATATTCATCAGTCACTGAAGCTGGCACGTCAACATATTCATCAGTCACTGAAGCTGGCTCGTCAACATATTTATCAGTCACTGAAGCTGGCACGTCAACATATTCATCAGTCACTGAAGCTGGCACGTCAACATATTCATCACTCACTGAAGCTGGCACGTCAACATATTCATCAGTCACTGAAGCTGGCACCTCAACATATTTATCAGTCACTGAAGCTGGCACGTCAACATATTTATCAGTCACTGAAGCTGGTACGTCAACATATTCATCAGTCACTGAAGCTGGTACGTCAACATATTCATCAGTCACTGAAGCTGGTACGTCAACATATTCATCAGTCACTGAAGCTGGCACGTCAACATATTCATCAGTCACTGAAGCTGGCACGTCAACATATTTATCAGTCACTGAAGCTGGTACGTCAACATATTCATCAGCCACTGAAGCTGGCACGTCAACATATTTATCAGTCACTGAAGCTGGTACGTCAACATATTCATCAGTCACTGAAGCTGGTACGTCAACATATTCATCAGTCACTGAAGCTGGTACGTCAACATATTCATCAGTCACTGAAGCTGGCACGTCAACATATTCATCAGTCACTGAAGCTGGCACGTCAACATATTTATCAGTCACTGAAGCTGGCACCTCAACATATTCATCAGTCACTGAAGCTGGCACGTCAACATATTCATCAGCCACTGAAGCTGGCACGTCAACATATTTATCAGTCACTGAAGCTGGCACGTCAACATATTTATCAGTCACTGAAGCTGGCACGTCAACATATTTATCAGTCACTGAAGCTGGCACGTCAACATATTCATCAGTCACTGAAGCTGGCACGTCAACATATTTATCAGTCACTGAAGCTGGCACGTCAACATATTCATCAGTCACTGAAGCTGGCACGTCAACATATTCATCAGCCACTGAAGCTGGCACGTCAACATATTTATCAGTCACTGAAGCTGGCACGTCAACATATTCATCAGTCACTGAAGCTGGCACGTCAACATATTCATCAGTCACTGAAGCTGGCACGTCAACATATTCATCAGTCACTGAAGCTGGCACGTCAACATATTCATCAGTCACTGAAGCTGGCACGTCAACATATTTATCAGTCACTGAAGCTGGCACGTCAACATATTTATCAGTCACTGAAGCTGGCACGTCAACATATTTATCAGTCACTGAAGCTGGCACGTCAACATATTTATCAGTCACTGAAGCTGGCACGTCAACATATTCATCAGTCACTGAAGCTGGCACGTCAACATATTCATCAGTCACTGAAGCTGGCACGTCAACATATTTATCAGTCACTGAAGCTGGCACGTCAACATATTCATCAGTCACTGAAGCTGGCACGTCAACATATTCATCAGTCACTGAAGCTGGCACGTCAACATATTCATCAGTCACTGAAGCTGGCACGTCAACATATTTATCAGTCACTGAAGCTGGCACATCAACATATTCATCAGTCACTGCTCCACCATTAGTTGTCTTGTCTTGACAATACAAATACAATACAGGCACACAGTCAGACACATTATTAGTGTTTTTCTGATCCCTGAGGTTAGTCCCAGAGTGCTATGTGTGACAGTTAGTGTGCGTGGTGGTCCCTGACAAGCGCTGTGTGGTCTCTCTAGAGCCAGCACCTTAACCAGTGCTGTATCGTCACTGTCCAGTACTGGAATCTCCCTCAGCCTCATGGAACAGAAGGAGGACCCGAACAGCATCCAGGTCAGACAGGGTCACTGCTACCACTGTAGAACAACTTTTTTGAATAACCCATTACAATGTAAATGCATTACTCTATGAACAACTTATATAAATGAGAATAAATTATAACGCTTATAATTGACATATTATAAACACTTGTTATACATTGTTCTTTCAGATAATGTACTCGTGTATATAGGCTAATTAGGAAACACATGTAAAACCCAGCCCTGTTGTACGTACTTTTGTCTCATGTGGATTCACTCCTGTGTGTCTGTCCCACAGGATGAGGGAGCCAAGGTGATTGACATGCAGACACCCACCATCTCTCCCAGTGCCCAGTCAGTGGGCAGTGCCAGCAGCGGGGCCACAGAACTCTTCTCCAACTCATCTGTTCTATCCGGTACAAATACGTAAGCAGACCCGCTGTCTGATAATTGTCGTGTTTCATTCAGTTTATTTGCTCTGTATAACTACTCTATGTATCTTATTAAAAATGGGAGCATGCTAAATCACTTTATAGTATATTAGTTGGGTTATTAGTGAATAGGAACCCCCCTCCCCTGAAGGGGTCTGCTCTGCTATCTTTTTTATCTCTGGTTATTAGTGAATCAGGAACCCCCCAACCCAACCATCCCCTGAAGGGGTCTGCTCTGCTATCTTTTTTTTATCTCTGCTGTCTGACTCTCTCCTCTGTCTCCCCAGCGTGCCAAACCTCACCAGCGACCTATTCAACGTCCAGCCCGCCTACAACCCAACCATCCAGACAACACACACTGTACCGTCTAACAGCAACGCTTGGGGAGGTGAGGCTCACAGACTACACATCCATACAGTACAAACACACACTGTACCGTCTAACAGCAACGCCTGGGGAGGTGAGGCCCACAGACTACACATCCATACAGTACAAACACACAATTCGTGCTGAGTCCCTCTCTCTCTGATCGCTGAGTCAACATGGCTTGTAGCTTTCTACTGGACAGCTGACAGGACTGAAATAGCCTTACAATATGATAGGATTGAAATAGCCTTACAATATGACAGGACTGAAATAGCCTTACAATATGACAGGACTGAAATAGCCTTACAATATGACAGGACTGAAATAGCCTTACAATATGACAGGATTGAAATAGCCTTACAATATGACAGGATTGAAATAGCCTTACAATATGACAGGATTGAAATAGCCTTACAATATGACAGGACTGAAATAGCCTTACAATATGACAGGACTGAAATAGCCTTACAATATGACAGGACTGAAATAGCTTTACAATATGACAGGACTGAAATAGCCTTACAATATGACAGGACTGAAATAGCTTTACAATATGACAGGACTGTAATAGCCTTACAATATGACAGGACTGAAATAGCCTTACAATATGACAGGACTGAAATAGCCTTACAATATGACAGGACTGAAATAGCCTTACAATATGCCTGAGGCTAGGGCTATTAACCTGTACCCTCTCTCTCTCTCTCTCTCTCTCTCTCTGTCTCTCTCTCTCTCTGTCTCTCTGTCTCTCTGTCTCTCTGTCTCTGTGTGTGTGTGTGTGACCTGACCCTCTCTCTGTGTGACCTGACCTGACTCTCTGACCCTCTCTCTCTGTGACCTGACTCTCTGACCCTCTCTCTGTGTGACCTGACTCTCTGACCCTCTCTCTGTGTGACCATTACTCTCTGACCCTCTCTCTGTGTGACCTGACTCTCTGACCCTCTCTCTGTGTGACCTGACTTAAATAGTTTCAAAGGGCTTTATTGTCATTGGAAACATGTTTACATTGCCAAAGCAAGTTAAATAGATAATAAACAAAAGGGAAATAAACAATCAAAAATGAACAGTAAACATTCACTCTTGGACTCTTTCCTCGTGAGAACAAACTATATCCCCCTGTATGTCTCTGTCCTCAGGTTTGGGGCTCCCAGGGGATCTTCTGAAGCCAGCTCAGCCGACACATGTCCACTCCCACAGCCCTGGGATCCCGCTGCACTCTGGGGGGAAGATGATACCCAGCCACCTGGACTCCTCTTTAGCCAACCTCGTTGGTAGTGAGTCTCTCTCGCTTTTACTTGTTGCTTCACATATTCTTTTATTTTTCAGTAGTAATTAAATGGTCATATGGTCTGTAATAACATCTGAACATGTAACACATCTTAATCGCTCATTTTCCAGACTTGCAGTTCGGAGAAATACCAGCCAAAAAGTGAGTGTCAATACTATTTGAAAAGGACCGATGTGCAAACAATCTACAGTATAATATTGGATCCAGTATAATACAGTATAGTATTGGATCCAGTATAGTATTGGATCCAGTGTAATACAGTATAGTATTGGATCCAGTATAGTATTGGATCCAGTATAATACAGTATAGTATACAGTATAATACAGTATTGGATCCAGTATAATACAGTATAGTATACAGTATAATACAGTATTGGATCCAGTATAATACAGTATAGTATACAGTATAATACAGTATTGGATCCAGTATAATACAGTATAGTATTGGATCCAGTATAATACAGTATAGTATACAGTATAATACAGTATTGGATCCAGTATAATACAGTATAGTATTGGATCCAGTATAGTATTGGATCCAGTATAATACAGTATAGTATTGGATCCAGTATAGTATTGGATCCAGTATAATACAGTATAGTATTGGATCCAGTATAGTATTGGATCCAGTATAATACCCTATAGTATTGGATCCAGTATAATACAGTATAGTATTGGATCCAGTATAATACAGTATAGTATTGGATCCAGTATAGTATTGGATCCAGTATAACCCTACTCTGTATAGTATTGGATCCAGTATAATACAGTATAGTATTGGATCCAGTATAGTATTGGATCCAGTATAATACAGTATAGTATTGGATCCAGTGTAATACAGTATAGTATACAGTATAATACAGTATTGGATCCAGTATAATACAGTGTAGTATTGGATCCAGTATAGTATTGGATCCAGTATAATACAGTATAGTATACAGTATAATACAGTATTGGATCCAGTATAATACAGTATAGTATACAGTATAATACAGTATTGGATCCAGTATAATACAGTATAGTATACAGTATAATACAGTATTGGATCCAGTATAATACAGTATAGTATTGGATCCAGTATAATACAGTATAGTATACAGTATAATACAGTATTGGATCCAGTATAATACAGTATAGTATTGGATCCAGTATAGTATTGGATCCAGTATAATACAGTATAGTATTGGATCCAGTATAGTATTGGATCCAGTATAATACAGTATAGTATTGGATCCAGTATAATACAGTATAGTATTGGATCCAGTATAATACAGTATAGTATTGGATCCAGTATAGTATTGGATCCAGTATAATACAGTATAGTATTGGATCCAGTATAATACAGTATAGTATTGGATCCAGTATAGTATTGGATCCAGTATAATACAGTATAGTATTGGATCCAGTGTAATACAGTATAGTATACAGTATAATACAGTATTGGATCCAGTATAATACAGTGTAGTATTGGATCCAGTATAGTATTGGATCCAGTATAATACAGTATAGTATACAGTATAATACAGTATTGGATCCAGTATAATACAGTATAGTATACAGTATAATACAGTATTGGATCCAGTATAATACAGTATAGTATACAGTATAATACAGTATTGGATCCAGTATAATACAGTATAGTATACAGTATAATACAGTATTGGATCCAGTATAATACAGTATAGTATTGGATCCAGTATAATACAGTATAGTATTGGATCCAGTATAATACAGTATTGGATCCAGTATAATACAGTATTGGATCCAGTATAATACAGTATAGTATTGGATCCAGTATAACACAGTATAGTATTGGATCCAGTATAATACAGTAAAGGATACAGTATAGGATCCAGTATAATACAGTATAGTATTGGATCCAGTATAACACAGTATAGTATTGGATCCAGTATAATACAGTATTGGATCCAGTATAATACACTATAGTATTGGATCCAGTATAATACAGTATAGGATCCAGTATAATACAGTATAGGATACAGTATCATACAGTATAGGATACAGTATAGGATCCAGTATAATACAGCATTGGATCCAGTATAATACACTATAGTATTGGATCCAGTATAATACACTATAGTATTGGATCCAGTATAATACAGTATAGGATCCAGTATAATACAGTATTGGATCCAGTATAATACAGTATTGGATCCAGTATAATACAGTATAGGATCCAGTATAATACAGTATTGGATCCAGTATAATACAGTATTGGATCCAGTATAATACAGTATAGGATACAGTATAGTATTGGATCCAGTATAATACAGTATAGTATTGGATCCAGTATAATACAGTATAGGATCCAGTATAATATAGTATAGGATCCAGTATAATACAGTATTGGATCCAGTATAATACAGTATTGGATCCAGTATAATACAGTATAGGATACAGTATAGTATTGGATCCAGTATAATACACTATAGTATTGGATCCAGTATAATACAGTATTGGATCCAGTATAATACAGTATTGGATCCAGTATAATACAGTATAGGATACAGTATAGTATTGGATCCAGTATAATACACTATAGTATTGGATCCAGTATAATACAGTATTGGATCCAGTATAATACAGTATTGGATCCAGTATAATACAGTATTGGATCCAGTATAATACAGTATAGGATACAGTATAGTATTGGATCCAGTATAATACAGTATAGTATTGGATCCAGTATAATACAGTATAGGATCCAGTATAATATAGTATAGGATCCAGTATAATACAGTATAGTATTGGATCCAGTATAATACAGTATAGGATCCAGTATAATACAGTATAGGATACAGTATAGGATACAGTATCATACAGTATTGTATTGGATCCAGTATAATACAGTATTGGTCCAGTATGATCTGATACATAACCCCCACCCCCTCAGGCCAGAGCTCCAGTGGACCCACCTGGTAGAGAAGAGGCCCACAGGGGGGACTCACTGGCAGGCCAAAACCACCTGCACCACCCCCAACTGGAGCCACCACACACTCATGGCTCCTCAAGCTATGCCCATACCACAGCTGGTGAGTGATAGTATGTAATATATGCCATTTATCAGACGCTTTTATACAAAGCGACATTAATCATACTGTATGTCCATACATTTCCATATGGGTGGCCCCAGCGGGAATCGAACACGGGTTCCTGGCGTTGAAAGAGTATCCTGCTTACTCTCACCAAATATAATGTTTTAAGGACAAGCCAGCAATGCAAAAGGTGGCTTTGATATTAGATGTACTCTTTCCTTATAAAATCTAACAGCACGCATTACACACTGGGATTCTGCTGCAAATCTCATCTTTCAAAATGGAAGTGGTTATTGCAGCTCCTCTCGGGCGCTGGCAATTCTCATTTTCCCTCTGCATATTTGAATAAGTTTGCACTCTAATTATCTCTCTCCTCTTTTCATTTCATTTTTTCATCCATCTTCTCTTTACATTTTCCACTCAATTATCCACCACCATCCATTCCCATCTACATGTCCTGCTATTTCTCCTCCTCTTCTTACCCTCATGCTGCAGAATGGAATGATCTATACTGGCTATGTAAGTACATGAATATCTGTAGAGGGAGTACCTGTAGTGCATTCCTCAGTCTGTTCTTCTAGTCTTGCATTGTTCCACTTGACCCTTTCTTTCCATAGGCTCCAGCACCAGTCGCTTTTCCCATGACGACACAGCAACTGCCTGTTTATGGAATGGTAAGGAATGATCTGCACCATGGTACAGTACTCAGGCCTAACAATAAGGAATGATCTGCACCATGGTACAGTACCCAGGCCTAACAATAAGGAATGATCTGCACCATGGTACAGTACCCAGGCCTAACAATAAGGAATGATCTACACCATGGTACAGTACTCAGGCCTAACAATAAGGAATGATCTGCACCATGGTACAGTACCCAGGCCTAACAATAAGGAATGATCTACACCATGGTACAGTACCCAGGCCTAACAATAAGGAATGATCTGCACCATGGTACAGTACCCAGGCCTAATAATAAGGAATGATCTACACCATGGTACAGTACCCAGGCCTAACAATAAGGAATGATCTGCACCATGGTACAGTACCCAGGCCTAACAATAAGGAATGATCTACACCATGGTACAGTACCCAGGCCTAACAATAAGGAATGATCTGCACCATGGTACAGTACCCAGGCCTAACAATAAGGAATGATCTGCACCATGGTACAGTACCCAGGCCTAACAATAAGGAATGATCTGCACCATGGTACAGTACCCAGGCCTAATAATAAGGAATGATCTGCACCATGGTACAGTACCCAGGCCTAACAATAAGGAATGATCTGCACCATGGTACAGTACCCAGGCCTAACAATAAGGAATGATCTGCACCATGGTACAATACCCAGGCCTAACAATAAGGAATGATCTGCACCATGGTACAGTACCCAGGCCTAACAATAAGGAATGATCTGCACCATGGTACAGTACCCAGGCCTAACAATAAGGAATGATCTGCACCAAGGTACAGTACCCAGGCCTAACAATAAGGAATGATCTGCACTATAATACAGTACCCAGGCCTAACAATAAGGAATGATCTGCACCATGGTACAGTACCCAGGCCTAACAATAAGGAATGATCTGCACCATGGTACAATACCCAGGCCTAACAATAAGGAATGATCTGCACCATGGTACAGTACCCAGGCCTAACAATAAGGAATGATCTACACCATGGTACAGTACCCAGGCCTAACAATAAAGGGGAATCTGCACACAAAGACCACTGATCCTCAGGTGACATTTTGTCCTCCTCCCCCCGTTGTAGATGCCTCCTCATCAGATGGGGCAGATGGGTGGAGTCCCTATGATGGCACCACAGTCTATGATGTACAACCAGCCTGTCCTGCGACACACCAATCCATTTGCCCCCATGCCAGGAGCCCAGGTAATCCCCACTGTCCTCTCTTTACTGTCCTCTCTACACTGTCCTCTCTTTACTGTCCTCTCTACACTGTCCTCTCTTTACTGTCTACTTCTTGCTGTCTCCTCTCCTCACTGTCCTCTCCTCACTGTCCTCTCTCCACTCCTCACTGTCCTCTCTCCACTCCTCACTGTCCTGTCATCACTGTCCTCTCTCCTCTCCTCACTGTCCTCTCTCCTCTCCTCACTGTCCTCTCTCCACTCCTCACTGTCCTCTCTCCTCTCCTCACTGTCCTCTCTCCTGTCCTCTCTCCACTCCTCACTGTCCTCTCATCACTGTCCTCTCTCCTCTCCTTACTGTCCTCTCTCCTCTCCTCACTGTCCTCTCTCCACTCCTCACTGTCCTCTCTCCTCTCCTCACTGTCCTCTCTCCCCTCTCCTCACTGTCCTCTCCTCTCCTCACTGTCCTCTCTCCATGGTCACTGTCCTCTCTCCTCTCCTCACTGTCCTCTCTCCTCTCCTCTCTCCTCTCCTCACTGTCCTCTCTCCTCTCCTCACTGTCCTCTCTCCTCTCCTCACTGTCCTCTCTCCTCTCCTCACTGTCCTCTCTCCTCTCCTCACTGTCCTCTCTCCTCTCCTCACTGTCCTCTCTCCACTCCTCACTGTCCTCTCTCACTGTCCTCTCTCCTCTCCTCACTGTCCTCTCTCCTCTCCTCACTGTCCTCTCTCCACTCCTCACTGTCCTCTCTCCTCACTGTCCTCTCTCCTCACTGTCCTCTCTCCTCTCCTCACTGTCCTCTCTCCTCTCCTCACTGTCCTCTCTCCTCTCCTCACTGTCCTCTCTTCTCTCCTCACTGTCCTCTCTCCACTCCTCACTGTCTTCTCATCACTGTCCTCTCTCATCTCCTCACTGTCCTCTCTCCTCACTGTCCAATCCTCACTGTCCTCTCTCCTCTCCTCACTGTCCTCTCTCCTCTCCTCACTGTCCTCTCTCCTCTCTCCTCACTGTCCAATCCTCACTGTCCTCTCTCATCTCCTCACTGTCCTCTCTCCTCTCTCCTCACTGTCCAATCCTCACTGTCCTCTCTCCACTTCTCACTGTCCTCTCTCCACTCCTCACTGTCCAATCCTCACTGTCCTCTCTCCTCTCTCCTCACTGTCCAATCCTCACTGTCCTCTCTCCAATCCTCACTGTCCTCTCTCCTCACTGTCCAATCCCCACTGTCCTCTCTCCTCTCCTCACTGTCCTCTCTCCTCTCCTCACTGTCCTCTCTCCACTCCTCACTGTCCTCTCTCCACTCCTCACTGTCCTCTCTCCTCACTGTCCTCACTGTCCTCTCTCCACTCCTCACTGTCCTCTCTCCACTCCTCACTGTCCTCTCTCCTCTCTCCACTGTCCTCTCTCCACTCCTCACTGTCCTCTCTCCACTCCTCACTGTCCTCTCTCCACTCCTCACTGTCCTCTCTCCACTCCTCACTGTCCTCTCTCCACTCCCCACTGTCCTCTCTCCACTCCCCACTGTCCTCTCTCCACTCCCACTGTCCTCTCTCCACTACCCACTGTCCTCTCTCCACTCCTCACTGTCCTCTCTCCACTCCTCACTGTCCTCTCTCCACTCCTCACTGTCCTCACTGTCCTCTCTCCACTCCTCACTGTCCTCTCTTCTCTCCTCACTGTCCTCTCTCCACTGTCCTCTCTCCACTCCTCCTCACTGTCCTCTCTCCACTCCTCACTGTCCTCTCTCCACTCCTCACTGTCCTCTCTCCTCTCCCCACTGTCCTCTCTCCTCACTGTCCTCACTCCTCACTGTCCTCTCTCCACTCCTCACTGTCCTCTCTCCACTCCTCACTGTCCTCTCCTCACTGTCCTCTCCCCTCTCTCCTCACTGTCCTCTCTCCACTCCTCACTGTCCTCTCTCCACTCCTCACTGTCCTCTCTCCACTCCTCACTGTCCTCTCTCCACTCCTCACTGTCCTCTCCTCACTGTCCTCTCCCCTCCTCACTGTCCTCTCTCCACTCCTCACTGTCCTCTCTCCACTCCTCACTGTCCTCTCCTCACTGTCCTCTCTCCTCTCCTCACTGTCCTCTCTCCACTCCTCACTGTCCTCTCTCCACTCCTCACTGTCCTCTCTCCACTCCTCACTGTCCTCTCTCCCACTCCTCACTGTCCTCTCTCCACTCCTCACTGTCCTCTCTCCCTCTCCTCACTGTCCTCTCTCCTCACTGTCCTCTCTCCTCACTGTCCTCTCTCCACTCCTCACTGTCCTCTCCACTCCTCACTGTCCTCTCCTCACTGTCCTCTCTCCACTCCTCACTGTCCTCTCTCCACTCCTCACTGTCCTCTCTCCACTCCTCACTGTCCTCTCTCCACTCCTCACTGTCCTCTCTCCTCACTGTCCTCTCTCCACTCCTCACTGTCCTCTCTCCACTCCTCACTGTCCTCTCTCCACTCCTCACTGTCCTCTCCTCGCTGTCCTCTCCTCACTGTCCTCTCTCCACTCCTCACTGTCCTCTCTCCTCACTGTCCTCTCTCCTCACTGTCCTCTCTCCTCTCCTCACTGTCCTCTCTCCTCTCCTCACTGTCCTCTCTCCTCTCCTCACTGTCCTCTCTCCACTCCTCACTGTCCTCTCTCCACTGTCCTCTCTCCACTGTCCTCTCCCCACTGTCCTCTCTCCTCACTGTCCTCTCCCTAACTACTTCTGTTATGTGAATCATGATTCGAGGCATCAGCTAAGAGGCCTCAAGTTAATCATCATAATCATACTTCTAATCCTGTCTCTGCTCCTTTTAGAATGTATCACTTACTGTTTAATACTTCATTTGTCAATGCCAATTAGTGTTGGTTTGCCAGTAGGTTCTGGAATAATGTAAGATCTTGTTACTATATTCACTTTTTGTAGTGTTACCGTACTGTTTTGTTTCTTACACTGAATTATCTGTTATTAAACCGTAACAGGCTTATTTTCCTATGCAGATGCACTTCATGTAGGACCGGGATTATTTTACCATGGCAGCAAAGCAGAGAGACAAAACAAACCAATCCAGAACCAAATACAATGCAAGATAGAGGAGCAGAAGATCGGGGTGGAGACAGACTGGAGATGTGTTGGTGTCCGTGCTCTTTCAGCGGCCTCTGTGGAATAGAACCTCTGTCACATTGTGTATCATGACTGATAGTCCCATCCAAGTCTTTTGAAAAGTCACAGCTCACATTCATTCTGTATTTAATTTGATCATTTGAATGGGTAATGTTCTGTCAGTTGAACCCCTGGTATGATGACTGCTGTATTCCAGTTTGGAGCTTGGCCATTTGTAGTGAATTCCAGACAACTGCCAGCCCCTATCCACCGGTGTCTATCTCTTTCTCTAAGAGTTTGCACACACTTTAATCAATGTCTACATGCGCATTGTCCACTTAGCATCTCATACAAACCACTACAGTACCGCTACGTCTTTCCTCTCCAACTTCCTGTCAGAGTTGCTGTTGCCATCGTTGTAACATGGATAAGTGTGTCCTTTTTTTGTGTGTATTTAAATCAATGTACACCACCATCAGTATTCATTCCATTTTGTTGTTAACTGCAGATTCCACAGCCAGTTGTAGCAAGACCTTGGATAAATGGCTTGGAGACACATGTTGTGTGTATGTACTGTGTATCTATCTGAGGGTTAGGTAGCACTCAGACATCTAAATGTACAAAGGCTATTGTGTATTGTTTTCATGGGTTCCTGTGAAAGCTGTGGTCTGCATGGCATTGACTGGCCACTGCTGGTTCACATGTCTACATACATCCACAAACTGAAAGTATTACTCCTATGAAAGCAATGAAGAAGCCCCACTCATCATTCCATATGTAACGTCATAACACATTCTGCCTCTGCTGTCCCGTCCATTGTTCGCTCTGCTTGAGGTTGTTTTATATGATCCATGTTTCTTGAGCTGCTACAACAGATTCTGCTCTTTGAAACTGGTTGCGTTTTATAGATAGATGTGCTGTTCTTGTAATGGTCCTACCAGTCTTGCCCTGTCTGTGAGTAAACGTTGGGAGAGTGCGTTCTTTGTTTTTCTTCTCCAGCTAACTGTACTGCTCCAGGTTGAGGCCTACTGAGTGGTTGTGTTTCTGAGTGGCAGTTATTGTAGTGTAGCTCCTCACCAACCACTGGGGAATGTTGTTGAGGAGCTCTTTCTGAGACTGCGTCCTGAGACAGTGAAACTGACACTCGCTCTAGTGAATCAGCAACTATCTGACATACCGTTGCTAACTCCAGCCCCAGAGAGAGCCTAGCCTGTCCGGATCTTTAGCTGAAGGCAGGGGACAAGTGAGGAGGAAGTACAGGGATCTGTAAATGTGATCAAGGGTCATGTCCGTCAAACTCCCAAAAGAACTAACGGTGACAGACAGCATATATAGCACAAACCTTGGAGGGGTGAGCGTTCTACTGCACAAAACTAAAACCCTTGCTGGGATGTACAGTCGAAGGGGCTGGGGAAAGCTTTGTTTTCTATTGATTGTGTTTCTCTATGTCCATGCCTTCCCCGTGAGTTAAACAGGGTAGTGATCCTCCACGAGGCCTCCCAGCTCCTGGGTCCTCCGAGGTCAATGAGGTCACTGAAGTCATCTAGGCAATCCGGTAGCGTGTATTCAGCAATGAGTAGTCAAGTGTCGTAACGTGTCTCAATACATGTTCGTCGTCTGTTAGATTGCTATTAGAGCCTCTCATTCTGCTAATCATTGGCCTGTCGGACTACTGCATTCTGATCTGTGACCAGCCCACATTGTGTAGATGTTATTAGAAACGTTGTAGTTCAGTCTCAATGTCCTCTGTGTCAGTTAAATGGTTTCATGCAAGTTTGTGCAGTCCCATAGACCAATTCTGACCGTTCTGCTGTCCTCTGTATATAACCTCACGTGTTTTTGATGTGTTCTCTGTAAGTGATGGCCCATGGAGATGCCATGGGTTGTTATAGCTGTGTCTGTGGTGGGGTTATTGTGTTTGGAGATGTGATGGGCTGTTCGTCTGTAATGTTTGTCTACATCTTGATGAGGGATGGGGGTTGGGTTCAACAGTATCACAACTTGTCTACCAAGAGTGTCTTCATTGTGGCAGTGGACACTGTCCTCTCAGTCCGTACAGGAACATTTTGCACCAAAGTCATCAAGCGCAGCTTTTCTCAAGGTCACATTGCTGATATCCAATTTGAAGGAATTTGATTTCAGAGACACAAGTCTTTATGCATGATTAGTGTTGTCTTTTTATTGACTTGTGTGCCCGGTAAAAAGCATGATCATGTGTGAAATTGCACTTACCGTGTGTTTGCAAAACAATATTTTTACTTACCTCTTTACAGAAGCATCCATTGGAATTCATAAATGTTTGTCCCACCAGATATCCAGACGTCTGTGTTGCATTCGGAAGCGCTATCAAATCCGTTGTGAGACCATTCGTTTGTGAAACAACATGAATGTGAATGACATGCATCACCTATAGCTAGCCAGACATTAGTCTGCAAAACCCCTCTTTATTAAAGCGTTGCTATTTGCAATACATTTGTTGAATGCTTGCTCTTTTTTGAGTACTCTGACAACATTTTTGGACATATCTAAGGATGTCTTGTCCCCTTGTCATTGGACCACATCATTCTTTGCCAATAAGCTTCCTTTGTGTTTGCAGTGGAAAATCTCACTCTCATATCTTTTGGCTACTGAAAGATGTCAACAACATGCGTTTTCACTTTTTTGCCTGACGTTCTCTGGTTATATATAATATATGCATATTTCACAATGTGAGAACAGTATTACCTACTGTATACCATACTGTCTGTCTGGAAACTGTCTGTTTTCCTGTGATGAAAGCATTGTCCAGGATGTCCTGTTTGAGGAGTGAGGGCCCATACCTTTTGATTTTGTACATCAAATGGATTGATAATACATAATACACTGTATTGTCAATGATAAGTTACATTGTTATAAACAATTGGTTCTTATTTTAAATGCAGAGGTTGTTGTTTTTGGAATAAAATAGAATAAAATGTCATATTTTGCTCAGGTTTTATGTAGTTCTTCTTGCCCATTGTAGCTGCTACACCTTGTAACTCACAACAACCGTGTACACGATTGTCACTAATCTCTATCAATTTCAAAGATCCATACAGTACCTGTCACAAATGTATAATTAATAACTAATTTCACTACCACTAGTATTGCAAAAATCGCTCACTATGACATAGAATCACAGTTTACCATCTATTTAACAAATATCTACCTGCTGTGAACAACAAGCCTGGAAACCTAGCTATATGTATTACAGCAATGTTTGCCAAGTCCTCCAGTACCCTCAACAGAACACATTTTGTTGTTGCCCGGGACAAACCACGTTCAACTCATTTAGGGCTTGTTGATTAGTTGACAAGTTGAATCAGGTGTGCTTGTCCAGGGTTACAATAAAAATGAGGACTGTTGGGGTTGCCTAAGGACTGGAATTTTGAAACAGTGCATTACATAACAATCTGCCATATCAAAGGAAGTTGGTATTCAAAATAGTGTTATCTTGTGATGTGTTCTCCCTCATAGGGAGTGTCTCCCTGTCTATGTCAGTCACAGTCTTCCTGGGGTATGTAATATACCTAAATAAATGAACCTCCATGAGGAACAGGTCAGATAACTAATGAAATACCACTTTCTCAGGTTCTGATCCCTACTATAGTATGTGTCGCTGAAAGCTCATTGGAGGACACAGGCACCGCTGGGAAGGACGTCCTGGATGTAGGTGCCCACCAGAGGAGGAGCTATAGGAAGACCGGCTCATTGTAATGGCTGGAATGGCATCAATGGAATGGAGTCGAACGTGGTTTCCATATATATAATGTTTGATACCCTTCCATTCATACCGTTCCAGCCATTAAATGAGCCCGTCCTCCTTTAACCTGTCTCCTCACCTTCACCTACATTGATTGAAATGAATTTAACAAGTGACATCAATAAGGGATCATAGCTTTCACCTGGATTCACCTGGTCAGTCTACGTCATGGAAAGAGGTCCACAGACGATGCAATCGCCATCACACTGCACACTGCCCTATCCCATCTGGACAAGATGAATACCTATGTGAGAATGCTGTTCATTGACTACAGCTCAGCATTCAACACCATAGTGCCCTCCAAACTCATCAGATTGAGACTATATATTGCATCTTAGCCGCTCTGTCACTGCTCATCCATATATTTCATATTTATTTATTCTCATTCCATTCCTTTACTAGATTGTGTGTATTAGGTTTTGTTGTGGAATTTGTTAGATATTGGGTTTTGTTGCGGAATGATTAGATATTAGGTTTTGTTGTGGAATTTGTTAGATATTAGGTTTTGTTGCGGAATTTGTTAGATATTAGGTTTTGTTGTGGATTTATTAGATATTAGGTTTTGTTGTGGAATATGTTAGATATTAGATTTTGCTGTGGAATTGTTAGAAATTACCTGTTAGATACTGCTGCACTGTTGGAACTAGAAACATAACATCTGCTAACCATGTGTAAGTGACCAATAAAATTTTATTTGAAAGAGCAGGTATTCTCAATGTTTTGTATACCCAGTGTATAATATACAGTACCAGTCAAAAGTTTGGACACCTACTCATTCAAGGTTTTTTCTTTATTGTAGAATAATAGTGAACTATAAAATAACACATATGGAATCATGTAGTAAGCAAAAAAGTGTTAAACACATCAAAATAGATTTTAGATTCTTCAAAGTAGCCACCCTTTGCCTTGAAAGCTTTGCACACTCCCTGCATTCTCTCAACCAGCTTCACCTGGAATGCTTTTCCAACAGTCTTGAAGGAGTTCCCACACATGCTGAGCACTTCTTGGATGTTTTTCCTTCACTCTGCAGTCCGACTCCTTCCAAACCATCTCAATTGTGTTGAGATCGGGTGATTGTGGAGGCCAGGTCATCCGATGCAGCAGTACATCACTCTCCTTCTTGGTCAAATAGCCCTTACACAGCCTGGAGATGTGTTGGGTCATTTTCCTTTTGAAAAACAAATGAAAGTCCCACTAAGCGCAAACCAAATGGTATGGCATATTGCTGTAGAACGCTGTGGTTGCCATGCTGGTTAAGTGTGCCTTGAATTCTAAATAAATCACAGACAGTGTCACCAGCAAAGCACCCCCACACCACCTCCTCCATGCTTCATGGAGGGAACCACACTTGCTGAGATCATCCGTTCACCTACTCTGCGTCTCACAAAAAAAGTCACATTTGGTCTTATCAGACCAAAGGACAGATTTACACCAGTCTAATGTCCATTGCTCGTGTTTCTTGGCCCAAGCAAGTCTCTTCTTATTATTGGCGTCCTTTAGTAGTGGTTTCTTTGCAGCAATTTGACCACGAAGGCCTGATTCATGCAGTCTCCTTTGAACAGTTGATGTTGAGATGTGTCTGTTACTTGAACTCTGTGAAGCATTTATTTGGGCTGTAATTTCTGAGGCTGGTAATTCAAATGAATTTATCCGCTGCACTCAAAGTTCTTGAGATTTTCCGCATTGACTTACCTTCATGTCTTAAAGTAATGATGGACTGTCATTTCGCTTTGCTTATTTGAGCTGTTCTTGCCATAATATGGACTTGGTCTTTCACCAAATAGGGCTACTGTATCTTCTGTATACCACCCATACCTTGTCACAACATGACTAATTGGCTCAAACGCATTTAGGAAATAAATTCCACAAATTAACTTTTAACATGGCACACCTGTTAATTGAAATGCAATAAAATATATTTTCATTTGTTTAACACTTTTTTGGTTACCACATGATTCCATATGTGTTATTTCATAGTTTTGATGTCTTCACTATTATTATACAATGCAGAACATCGTAGAAAATAAAGAAAACCCCTTGAATGAGAAGGTGTGTTCAAACTTTTGACTGGTACTGTAAATATATGAATATAAAGAGACACGAGCCAAAACCAATTACCTGTAGAATGGAATAGGTTATCAGACATCTATGATTAATTTCATCAGTTCTACCAGCTAATATGAGACTTTTAGATGACATAACATTTGAGGACACATCATTTAAGTGCCTATGTATTTTCAATGTGTTCACCTACAATCTCACCACAAAGCTGGCCATCTTTCCCCTGCCTTTCTGGCTAACCTCCTCCTTTCCTTCTCAGTTCTACTTTGTTTATTTGTCATACACACATGATAATATGGAGGAGTATACCAAACAATAGGAACACCTTCCTAATATTGAGTTGCATCCTTTTTTTGCCATCAGAACAGCTTCAATTCATTGGAGCATGGATTCTACAAGGTGTATAAAGCATTCCACAGGGATGCTGGCCCATGTTGACTCCAATGTTTCCCACGGTTGTGTCGAGTTAGCTGGATGTCCTTTGGGTGGTGGATCATTCTTGATACACACAGGAAACTTTTGAGCTTGAAAAACCCAGTAGCTTTGCAGTTCTTGACACAAACTGGTGCTCCTGGCATTTACTACCATACCTCATTCAAAGGCACTTTCATTTTTTGTCTTTCCCATTCGCCCTCTGAATGGCACACATACACAATCCATGTCGCAATTGACCCAAGGTTTAAAAATCCTTCTTTAACCTGTCTCATCCCCTTCATCTACACGGATTGGAGTGGATTTAACAGGTGACATCAACAAGGGATCATGGCTTTCATCTGGTCTTTCTGTCATGGAAAGAGCAGGTGTTCTTAATGTTTTGTATGCTCAGTGCACATGTGCAATGAAATGCTTACTAGCAGGTTAACCTCTCATTAATGCAACATTAAACAATTAAGTAGCTATTGTGGATAAAAAATAGCCTTGCTGATGACGAATTTTGGCAAAGAGATTTATAGATAGACTAATACACTTGAAACAAATAGCCAAACCGAAAATTGCAGACATTACTAGTGCCTCCCCCGCGATCAAACCTACTTAAAAAATCAAATGAAACGCTGCCTAATTTGATCAGAATTCTCAACTAGCAGGCAAGTCGCAGCAATGAAGAATTGAGCGCGTGCGCGTTTACACGAAGGGGAGAATTCTGGCAGGGGAACACCGTCAGTTCTCCCACCTCAACATTACACATTTCAAACAGGGTTAAATATGTTGTAGTAAAGTTCAGCTTCAGTCCACAGGGGGCACTGTGTCACGGTCAAAAGATTTGTGATTCAATCAGCAAACGTTCTCATCTCTTCAATCTCAGCTAGCTAGCTAGCCAATAGCTAATCAGCCAAGAAACGAAACTCAAATCAAATACACTCGCTAGAAATTAACACTTTTCCTAATATCATGATTTATATCAACACCCTTATCTTGCTCATTCACTAAATATACAATTAAATAACTCTGACTGAAACCCAATAGCCTAAGGATGCTGAGCACTAATGCAATGCGGCAGACTAACTGAGTGACAGGCGTTTTTCTGAGTGATGACGTTTACATCTTCCCGGTGCCGTAGGGGTGGGGTCAAGGGACGTGGTAGTCCACCGGGTGGTGATATCTCGACCAATCACAGCGGACACCGTGTCACTCCAGGGGCTTCTTGCAGTGCCTGCTACTACCAAGCGCAATATATTTAATTATTAAAGAATTGGTCAGTAAAACGTTTTTTTTTAAGAACTCTATAGTGCAAATGATGTGTGTTTATTGAAACGCATAACATTTTTATTTTACCATCAAAAACAGCATTGGAAGCCAAGGCCTAATGACGCCACTGACAATGATAAATGAATTGTGAATTATGATGAGTGAGAATGTTACAGAGGGTCATGCTAATCTCTCACTATTACCATTAACCACAGAGGTTTTGTCTTTGCTTCAGTTTACCAATTTGCTCATTACTGAACAGTCAATAGACATGCATTTCTTTAAAAAAAAATATTTGACCTTTATTTAACCTTTATTTAACCTTTATTTAACTATTTAACTCCATCATTAGACAACTATACAGAACATTATGTCCCTCCATCATTAGACAACTATACAGAATACTATGCCCCTCCATCATTAGACTACTATACAGAATACTATGCCCCTCCATCATTAGACAACTATACAGAATATTATGTCCCTCCATCATTAGACAACTAAACATAAAACGCAGTGGTTCGAGTCCAGGCTGTATCACAACCGGCCATGATTGGAAGTCCCATAGGGCGGCGCACAATTGGCCCAATGTCGTCTGGGTGTGGCCGGTGCAGGCCGTCGTTGTTATTAAGAGATTGTTCTTAGCTGACATAAATAGTTAAATTTTAAAAAACATATCAATGCCACTCTTTTGCAGAGATGTTTTATATGTAATGAATGTGTATAAGAATGCTATAGACTTTGTGGCGCAGAAGAAAGTACAGTGCACTTGAGATTGTGAGTTCAAATCCCATGTGTGGTCATACTTTAGCTGAACAGTGAACCTCTAACTTTAAAACAACCATTTCATTACTTTGCTTATAATGGTTTGAGACCATTAAGGACCATCCCATGACGTCCTGACGACTGGTAGAACCAATGTTTTGAGAAATTCTTAAACATGCAATCAAACGATTTCACATGTGAAATGTCACGTGCTGTGTTCTGACAACAAATCATGTGATTTTCCACATGTAAAGTCATGTGGTTTTTCCGTAAGGGGGAAGCCAGCGATCGGAATTTCCTGCTACACCACCTGGTCTGTGGCCATGACAGAGATCGGACACAAGTTTATTGTCAAGAATACATTTCTAAAAGTTGCCCAGAATCAGGTCAGTAATTATGTGACTATCTGAAAACACCAACAAAAAAGTAGCAGTGCTCAGTACACTTGACATTAAGTGTGCACAAAGGCTCTCTGGATTTGAACTTGCAACCTTTTGGTCTGGAGTGGATTAATGTCTCAGAAGTGCCACCAGATATTTATTTGAAACCAAGAACATACCACTCTAAAAAAAAGAGTACGGTTACAGTAGAGTGTTGTTCCCTGGTTTACAAAAATCTCATTAACATAAGGTACCTTCAGAGGTACAGAAAGGAATTCACACGGTGCTGGTCGGTACCGTTTTAGGGTGCATGTGCGGATAATTTAGTGTAATAACATGACGACCGCAAGGCACTAAGGAGGGCGTACGGCCCAGTACATCACCGGGGCCAAGCTTCCTGCTATCCAGGACCTCTATACCAGGCGGTGTCAGAGGAAGGCCCTAAAAATTGTCAGACTCGAGCCATCCTAGTCATAGACTGTTCTCTCTGCTACCGCACGGCAAGCGGTGCCGGAGCACCAAGTCTAGGTCCAAGAGGCTTCTCAACAGCCTCTACTGATTCGTTTTGGCGTCGGCCCTGGTAAGAACTTGTGACAATCAAGAGCTGCACTGTTATGGGGTTTTAATGTGCCTTTTACAGTAGCTTAATGGCAGCGGGTTACCAGAAAGTTAATGTTTTATTTTCAATAACTTAATTTCAACTAGCTGCAAGTCAGTTATTGTAAATTTGGCTGTAAATGATCGTATGTAATATGTCAACTCACTGACTAGACGGTTTGTCAGGGAAGTGACTATTACAACGACAGTGAACAGCTATAAATGAAAAAGTGAAGAGCTCTTTGGTATAACATGCACTTTTGTCAGTCAGCCTTTAACAAGGCTGGAGAACTGACACTCTACAACCTTATTGTTTATGAACAGAATCCAATTGAGCACATTCACTGGGATGGCATCCCCATTTCTTGGGAGACCAAAAAAGAGCTACAAGTAGCTGAAAGCCACACCTTCAATATTCTGATAAGCTGCCACTGCTACGGTATGCTGCGAATTAGCAAGTAACGTTGCATGGTGTAAAGACTCAGGGAAGGCACAGTAGGTTACCTGCATGTATTGCTCGGGTCAGCAAGACACCTGTAGGTTAATGGCAAATGTTTTGCCACTAAGTTGTTGTGAATTGTACAATAACGTACTTACTGACAAATGATTTTCAGTTAAGAACTTACAAATTCACAGCAACAAGTTGCCATTAAATTACTGGAAAATGTACAATGACCTCTTTGCATTGCCACTCATCAGTAACACATACATTTGCAGAACAGACAGTGTCAAAGGAGATGCTCAATTTGCATTGGCATAACCATCAAACACTTAAACTGCTACAACACTTCCACTGACTGTTGGCACAAATACACATATATTTGACCTCTCCCGCAACTATGCTAATGAGCCCCACCAGTACATTGCCATCACCTATCAAAGTGCTGTGATGACCATACCTTATTTTCAAAATATTGTCTAGAAAAATGTCCCATTATACCTACAAGGTACCAGACTGTACCATGTGAGCTCATATGAATTTGTTCTTAACTGACTTGACTAGAGGTAACATATAAATAAATACAAATAAATATGTGTACCTGTGAAGTGTACCTTTGACTTTTTTGTACCCCAGGGAACAACACTGTACCCTAACCACACCCTTATTTTTTGGAGTGTTTTAATACATGTTCTGAGCAATGAGTATGAACCTGCTGGCACTGCAGAACCATTGGTGCTCTCAACCAAGAGGTTGCAAGTTCAAATCCCCAAGCAATCATGTATACTCTGTGTCACGTGTCCTTGAGCACTGCTAGTTTTACGTTTAAATAACGTCGGTGGCAATAAATGGACAATTGTTTACTTGATTCTGGGCAGTTTTTTGGCAAAATGCAGGAATGTATTCTTGCCAATAAGTCTGGAGCCATATCTCTTTAATACTCAGAGACCTGTTGTCACATGTGCTCACGTTATCATGGCCGCGGGAAGATGTTTTGGGTTGGGGTGCTGTCGAAGGTGGGGGGAGAGGGGGTTTTTGTTCCCTCATTTTGTCAGGGGGATTATTTTACACGTAACCCCATAAAATCAAGTGATCAAATGAGATCCCACAAGATCACGTTTTCATGTTATCGCTTAAAAACAACATGGTTTTTCTGTGATAGGTAGATACATACAGCTGAGTGAGAGGTTTCTCCCAGCTCCCTCCTAAACCAGAGAGGTGTTAACATGGTCATACCTCCGCCCTCCATGAAGAGGTGTCTGGTTCAGGGGACATGTACACAGGTAGTAGACCACCACTCCAGGATTACCCAGCGGGTTGTTAGCACACTGATCCTGCAAACAGTCAACAAGTCACAGGGACCGCACAGTATTGTACAGAGCCCATGATCACACGAAACTCCCTTCCATCTCCAATTACTAAAGCAAATTACCTTTAAAAAACATAGATGTCAAAAAAACTCCTTGAGTAATCAAGTCACTCTTATGTAGTGGAACATTTCAAGCCTTTATAATTTACGGCTTATGCATAGCAAGAATTTCAAAAACATAACGTGTTCCTCAAACAACAACCTACAAAAAAAAGTACTGCTTGTTTGGTTGACCTAACTGCTGGGTTGCAGGTGTTAGGTCACTTATTTGGGTTGGTTTCTTTAAAAAGAGCAAGGTTGTGTTGTTAATGCTTGGTTATTGGTGCTGGGTTATTAAGATATATCCCAGCTGGTCAGATCAGAAGACTGAAGGTTGTATTCACTTTGACCCTGCCCTTTGGTTTCTGCAGGGGTTTGCTATGACATTGACCCAACAAAACAACAGTCAACAATTAGATTGTAACTTTACATAAAGTAATGTTGTATTTCTGTTGAAAGACTGTGGAATCTAACAGACAATGAGGAACCATTCTTCCTGCTACAAATAACGCCATGTAAAAAATGTAACAGGCTGTTTTCTTAAAGATAGAATCGATTCTACTGATGGACGATCAGATATAACTTTGTCATTGTTCATCTGTAGAACATGGAAGTCATACTTCTGAGATACATAGTGAAGATATTCTACCCTGGATGCTGTATTGAAAAATCACAACGTAACCTAGGTAAGGCTAGCATGCTAACACAAGTAGCATAGGCTAAACACATCTTTATATTTTTTTATTTCACCTTTATTTAACCAGGTAGGCTAGTTGAGAACACCTTTATTCAACCAGGTAGGCTAGTTGAGAACACCTTTATTTAACCAGGTAGGCTAGTTGAGAACACCTTTATTTAACCAGTTAGGCTAGTTGAGAACAAGTTCTCATTTGCAACTGCGACCTGGCCAAGATAAAGCATAGCAGTGTGAACAGACAACACAGTGTTACACATGGAGTAAACAATTAACAAGTCAATAACACAGTAGAAAAAAAAGGGGGAGTCTGTATACAATGTGTGCAAAAGGCATGAGGAGGTAGGCGAATAATTACAATTTTGCATATTAACACTGGAGTGATAAATGATCAGATGGTCATGTACAGGTAGAGATATTGGTGTGCAAAAGAGCAGAAAAGTAAATAAATAAAAACAGTATGGGGATGAGGTAGGTGAAAATGGGTGGGCTATTTACCAATAGACTATGTACAGCTGCAGCGATCGGTTAGCTGCTCAGATCTACTGATCTAGTGTTTAATATACTGTAAATACTTGATTGTTAAGGTAAAAGCTACCAAACAGTGCTACATGAACAAACAAACAATACTTTATGGAGGAAAGTTCCATAGCAGGTATCATCCAATTAAAGTAATATCGGCCTATAACTTGAACAGGAACATTACGTTTACCGAGCCAATCAACATTTTTGCAGCCAAAACAAATCATCCAAATCATTCTTGAGGGCTCCGTCCTATCATTCTGTCTGCATGTGAGCGAAATTCAGCAATCATTTTTTAGGAACAATTAAAAAGTAGCATTGTTTTATATTCAGGTCTGAAAAATGCCACGCGTAGTCGTACAGCAAATCCGGAAAAGGAAGAACCTACGACATGACATGTCTAGTCATCATTTTTGAGACAAAATGGACACCTGTGGTCCAGAGTCAAAGGTGCTGTGTAGGGTTTATCATCTGTGTGTTGTACGTCATTTCTGAAGTACAATCTTATTTTACCTTTATTTAACAAATGTTTGCTTTCACCTTTTCAACAAACTTAGTGCTGTTGAAAACCTATTCCTGGGTTTTTCCCCCTAAGCTTTTCCATATTGTCATTATTGACGTCATCATTCAATCATAATTTGTATTATTTTTTCAAGTTGTTAATAGTTGGCTATGTGTTGTAAACCAGTAATTAAGGAGTACTTTTGTTTAGTACTTAAAATAAATCAAAATAACTTATTAAGTATAACATTAAGTTACCTTTTTCCATCTTGTGGACAAAACACCAGTTGTTCAGATTTGATGGGTGATCTTTCTTAGAGGGGCCAATGTGTTGGGTCATGTTTCCAGAAAATCCTTGGTAATGGTCAAAAAGAAATATACACACTAAAATATTAAATCAATATATTACAAAAACAAAGCTTAAAAAAATGCATGTACATCCATGAACGTCACATCGGGGAAAGTGAAGGTGAAGAAGGAAGTTTCAAATATTCAAAACATATTCAAAAGCTATCCATAGTTCAAAAGCTACTCCTACCACAATGAACCTGTCTAACAAGTACTGCACCCGGTCACCAAAAATTCTAAACATTCATTCAAATTCAACTCTAAATATAGCTGCAAGCATCCATGCCGAGGTTCAGAATTTGGCCTCACATTCTGAGATCTGTATTCAAAAAGTTTTAAAAGTAGCAATTTTGGGGGGGGGGATCTGTACTCATAGTCATCTCAAAGTAACTATTTGTAGGACTAAGTCACATGGGGTGAGGGGCTTGACCTTTCAATGTTTGCATTAAAACCAGTTAAATGGAACTAAATGTAATTTAAAATGCAATCTATGTAACCCCCAAAAGTAATTATTTCATGAGTGCCGTACACAAAAAAACTCCAACAAAGGTAAAATCCCCCCTTATTATTGCTCAAGTGTAGTCATTTTTTATGACACAAGCTCAACTACACAGTACAAATATAAAAAAAAAATGAAAATATTAAGTATTTTGATGTACACTGCTCAAAAAAATAAAGGGAACACTTCAACAACACAATGTAACTCCAAGTCAATCACACTTCTGTGAAATCAAACTGTCCACTTAGGAAGCAACACTGATTGACAATAAATTTCACATGCTGTTGTGCAAATGGAATAGACAACAGGTGGAAATTATAGGCAATTAGCAAGACACCCCCAATAAAGGAGTGGTTCTGCAGGTGGTGACCACATATCACTTCTCAGTTCCTATGCTTCCTGGCTGATGTTTTGGTCACTTTTGAATGCTGGCGGTGCTTTCACTCTAGTGGTAACATGAGACGGAGTCTACAACCCACACAAGTGGCTCAGGTAGTGCAGCTCATCCAGGATGGCACATCAATGCAAGCTGTGGCTGTCCGCAAAGTGTCCAGAGCATGGAGGCGCTATAAGGAGACATGCCAGTACATCAGGAGACGTGGAGGAGGCCGTAGGAGGGCAACAACCCAGCAGCAGGACCGCTACCTCTGCCTTTGTGCAAGGAGGAGCAGGAGGAGCACTGCCAGAGCCCTGCAAAATTACCTCCAGCAGGCCACAAATGTGCATGTGTCTGCTCAAACGGTCAGAAACAGACTCCATGAGGGTGGTATGAGGGCCCGATATCCACAGGTGGGGGTTGTGCTTTACAGCCAACACTGTGCAGGACATTTGGCATTTGCCAGAGAACACCAAGATTGGCAAATTTGCCACTGGCGCCCTGTGCTCTTCACAGACGAAAGCAGGTTCACACTGAGCACGTGACAGACGTGTCAGAGTCTGGAGACGCGGTGGAGAACGTTCTGCTGCCTGCAACATCCTCCAGCATGACCGGTTTGGCGGTGGGTCAGTCATGGTATGAGGTGGCATTTCTTTGGGGGGCCGCACAGCCCTCCATGTGCTCGCCAGAGGTAGCCAGACTGCCATTAGGCACCGAGATGAGATCCTCAGACCCCTTGTGAGACCATATGCTGGTGCGGTTGGCCCTGGGTTCCTCCTAATGCAAGACAATGCTAGACCTCATGTGGCTGGAGTGTGTCAGCAGTTCCTGCAAGAGGAAGGCATTGATGCTATGGACTGGCCCGCCCGTTCCCCAGACCTGAATCCAATTGAGCACATCTGGGATATCATGTCTCGCTCCATCCACCAACGCCACGTTGCACCGTCCAGGAGTTGGCGGATGCTTTAGTCCAGGTCTGGGAGAAGATCCCTCAGGAGACCATCCGTCACCTCATCAGGAGCATGCCCAGGCATTGTAGGGAGGTCAGACAGGCACGTGGAGGACACACACACTACTGAGCCTCATTTTGACTTGTTTTAAGGACATTACATCAAGGTTGGATCAGCTTGTCGTGTGGTTTTCCACTTTAATTTTGAGTGTGACTCCAAATTCAGACCTCCATGGGTTGATAAATATGATTTCCATTGATAATTTTTGTGTGATTTTGTTGTCAGCACAATCACCTATGTAAAGAAAAAAGTATTTAATAAGAATATTTCATTCATTCAGATCTAGGATGTGTTATTTTAGTGTTCCCTTTATTTTTTTGAGCAGTGTATTATGACAGACCAGCTAGATCTACTGTCTTTATTATATTACAACAGACCAGCTGTATCTACTGTCTCCATTTTCACTTTGGCCATTGTTGTGGGCCTGCCCTCCCCTCAACAGCCTCAAATAGGCTATTTCGTTTCACAAATAATTTTTAATATTATTAATTTCAAACAACGGCATTGGCATGAGAAAAACTTACCAGTCCAAAATGATGTTCTCTCTGTTCAAAAAATATTCCTCCATTTGGGAATCGCTAAATGAATCGTCCTCCAACAATCTCTGTCTCATTTTCCCGGTCAATTTCTTGTAAAATTGTGTGTACATCTGTATATCTAGACTTAGATTTAGCTTTCCCTGACTTAGTCGCCATAGTTATTGATATATAAATAGCTGAAGACGCCCTTTACCAAAACAACGCTGTGCGTAACATGCGTTGCTCCTTCCGGTATGAAACTTCAATGTCGAATGAACCTCTTTACGCCGGAGTTTACTACATGGGTTGGTCTTCCAACACATAAACATTACATATTGCCGTTTACCTCAGCTCATTGGCTATCTACCCAGCTACATTTCAAGACGATCAGTGGTCATTGGGTTAAAATACAGTCAATCAACTAAACAGCGGTCATATCATTGGTGCACAATGATGTCCCTACTTGTTGTCTTCAAATCGGTTTCTTTCAGTCAATACGTCCCGCGAAATGACCCATCAAGTTTGGTTGTGTTACAAACAAACCAGTTGATTGCAATGAAACCAAACATGACTGGAAAAGTCACGTTTTGTATAGGTATTTACCTCGAATGTGTCGCCGAAAATGGAATGAGACGGAATTCACGACACAAGCGGTTCACATTATGTTTCATGTTAGGCTATAAAAATAGATTTTATCAAACAAAAGACCATTCATTGTGTAACAATGAGCATTGGGATCGCAAACAGAGGAAGGTAAACTATTTATTTTATTGCAGTTTGTGATTGTGTTACGCCTGTGCTGGTTGAAATAGTTGTTTTTTATGGGGCTCTATCCTCAGATAATCGCATCGTCTTCTTTCGCAGTAAATCCTTTTTTAAATCTGACAACGCAGTTGGATTAGCAAGATTCTAGGCTTTCAACCCATGTATTTTCATGAATGTTTAATATGACTATTTATGTAGCGATGTAGGTTTCGGTGCGCAGAGGTTAACTTCCTGACTGTCTTGAGATGTTGCTTCAATACATTCACATAATTTTGTTTCCTCATGATGCCATCTATTTTGTGAAGTGCACCAGTCCCTCCTGCAGCAAAACACCTCCACAACTGGATGCTGCGCCTCCCGTGCTTTACTGTTGGGATGGTGTTCTTCGGCTTTTTCCTCCAAACATAACAATGGTTCATTATGGCCAAACAGTTCAAACCGCAGTCTGGCTTTTTAATGGCGGTTTTGGAGCAAGGGCTTCTTCCTTGCTGAGCGGCCTTTCAGGTTATGCCGATATAGGACTTGTTTTACTGTGGATATAGATACCTTTGTACCTGTTTTCTCCAGCATCTTCACAAGGTTCGCTGTTGTTCTGGGATTGATTTGCACTTTTCACACCAAAGTACATTTATCTCTAGGAGATAGAATGCATCTCCTTCTTGAGCGGTATGACAGCTGCGTGGTCCCATGGTGTTTATACTTGCGTACTATTGTTTGTACAGATGAACGTGGTACCTTCAGGCGTTTGGAATTTGCTCCCAAGGATGAACCAGACTTGTGGAGGTCTACAATTTTCTTTATGATTTCTTTTGATTTTCCCATGTCAAGCAAAGAGGCACTGAGTTTGAAGGTAGGCCTTGAAATACATTCACAGGTACACCTCCAACTGACTCAAATTGTGTAAGTTAGCCTATCAGAAGCTTCTAAAGCCATCACATAATTTTCTGGAATTTTCCAAGCTGTTAAAAGGAACAGTTAGCTTTGTGTTGTCACGCCCTGGCCGTAGAGAGGTTTTTATTCTCTATTTTGGTTAGGTCAGGGTGTGACTAGGGTGGGCATTCTAGTTTGCTTATTTCTATGTTGGTGTGGTTGATTCCCAATCAGGGGCAGCTGTCTATCGTTATCCCTGATTGGGGATCATATAATAGTTGTCATTTTCCTTTTGGGTTTTGTGGGGTGTTGTTTTCTGTTTAGTGTCTGATGGAACTGTTCACTTTAGTTTTTGGATTTGCTATTTTTGTTTGAGTGTTTCTTGTAAATATCATGAACACTTTCCACGCTGCGCTTTGGTCCACTCTTCCTTCCACCGACGACGAGCATTACACGTGTATGTAAACTTCTAATCCACTGGAATTGTGATACAGTAAAATAATCTGTTTGTAAACAATTGTTGGAAAAATGACTTGTGTCATGCACAAAGTAGATGCCCTAACCGACTTGCCAAAACTATAGTTTGTTCACAATACATTTGTGGAGTGGTTGAAAAACGAGTTTTAATGACGCCAACCTAAGTTTAAGTAAACTGCTGACTACAACTGTAATATGTATGTATGTATGTATTACACAGTAATAGTGTCACTGCTATTAACTTCATGACAAACATACTATGGAACGCTGTTTGGGTGGTTGAGTGTTAAAAAAGATACAGTAGCACTGTCAAAGCTGTACAAAAAAGTCTGCAAACATGCAAACACCGACCATGAATGATGTGTTTACAATACCGCGTTGGTAATAAAGCATCATTTGTTCGAACCGCAACTTCTAGGGTAGTTAGCTTTAGCTTGGTACCTAGCTAGCACCAATACAACCAGCCTGAAAACAATGACCAGTAGAAACTGCAGTCATTTTCATTATTCTTAGCAGTGATGTACAAATCCTTGTAAGTATTAGCAAGGTTGCCACATGTTGTTTGCCTATTGAAAATGAACTTCATTTCATGAAAATAAATAGCAGTCAGCTACTTAACCCTGTTGCCCAAAGCTAACGTTATAAGCAGCCAGCTAGCATCATCTGGCTAGTTAGGCTTGACCACACCGGATTGTGTTGTGAAGCTAGCCACAATAAGAATTAGGCACAATAGTGGAATATGCGGTTTGCCTTTAAAATAAAAGTATGACAAGTCAGTTAAGAACAAATTCTTATTTACAATGACGGCCTGCCTCGGCCAAACCCGGATGACGCTGGGCCAACTGTGCACTGCCCTATGGGACTCCCAATCACAGCCAGATGTGATACAGTCTGGATTCGAACCAGGGACTGTAGTGATGCCTCTTGCACTGAGATGCAGTGCTTTAGACAGCTGTGTCCATGTGTGTGTGTTAACTATTTAACTGTACTAGAATGCTTAAAAGGTCGCCAAGATTTTTAATATCGGTATTGTTTTTATTGGCAAGGAAAATATCGGATATCTGTAACGAAGCAAGTTCAGGGAGTGAATACGTTTAATAAATAAATGGAAGGAAAAAAAACACACAAAACGCACCGACATGAAACAGGAACAGATACAATGACGAATGGGGAAGGAACCTAAATGGAGTGACAATTATAGGGCAGGTAATCAAGGAGGTGATGGAGTCCAGGTGAGTGTCATAATGCGCAATTACACGTTACGATGGTGACAGGTGTGCGCCATAACAAGCAGACTGGTGACCTAGAGGCGGAGAGGGAACATACATGACAATATCGGTATCGACAAAAATATCAGTGCATCACTAATCACAAACAATATTCCTAATCTGTTTATTACTACATTTATCTTTGAGGATGTTAATATTGCCAATTAATATGTTTTAATGTAAACCTATGTTACTTACATCAACCACAGAGGAATAAAAAATAAATAAAAATACAACCCCCTTTGAAATCGCATCAAAAACAATTGCATATTCTTTCGGGGTTATTGGAATTCTAAATTTATCAAGAAATTCCCCATACACCGAAGCAGAAATTCTAAACCACCACCACAGTCAAATAAATACTTAGGGAAGACATTCCAAATACTGTTCTGGTTCTTAACATACTTCAGAATCCAATTTATTTTACAAGTATTATTTAGAGTATTGAAATCTAAAACCTCAAGACCTCCTTGTTCTTGGGTATAACTGAGAATATATTTCCACAGATAGTGAGGCTTGTTCCTCCAAATAAAATGATAAAGAATCTTATCTAAATCCTTTACAATTTTAGGGGGTAAGTCAAGTGATAACGAGACATAAACTGATCTGGATAACCCTAAAGCTTCGGACAATAAAACCCGACCATATAATGAAATATCTCTCAGTAGGTTCAATTTCTTCTTTGTTTTCTCAATAATGGGGTTAAAGTTTAATTTACCCCTTTGTTTTTCATCCTTGCATATAACAATTCCAAGATAAGTTGCCTTATCTTTAATTGGGATACCATATATTTCCCGTAAAACACAGTCCTTGAGTGGAAATAAGACGGACTTAATGATATTAATTTTCAAACCTGAAACGAAGGAAAAGTCTTCAATACAGGATACTGCTTTAGAAACCGAATTCCTGTCTCTCAAAAATATGGTGGTATCATCAGCCAGTTGACATAGTTTAAGTTCCTTGCCAAGTGCTGAAACACCTTGAAAATTCCCTTTCTTGATATGAAGAGCAGCAACTTGAGTAACCAATAAAACATGATTTTATTTACTAATTGGGCAGCCCTGCCTAATGCTGATAGTGTTCTTTTACACCAAATCAATGATGTCATCAGCGCTCTTTGGTTTTAGCGGTGAGGATGCGGACGATGTTGTCCTGTAGCTGGCTCAGTGATGGTTCACTTCTCAGCTTCTTTGGAAGTTGCTCCTTGGTTGGGGTATTCTGGTATGAATCACATTCACCCCCCCGTTTTTACACTGCAAGCATATGCATGAGTTTCAGCAATGCCTCTTTTCTCATTGGAAGTTTCCACATCCATTATCTCAGCAATAGCTTGGTTATGTCCTGATTCCATGCTACTAGCTATGAAGATGTTAGCTAGCTAATGTTAGCTAAACACGCTGAAACTTTTCGAAAGCTAGCTTGTTCGTTGGATATCGCCCCCAAATATTTCAATAGCTTGATTAATTACAAAATTATTCAAAATTGCTCATTGTATGGCTAGATATTATTTTTGCAACTTCGGCCTAAAATGATACAATTTGTAAGTAAATCCTAAAATTGTTCCCCCTTTTAATCCAGTATTTTTATATAAATGTATTTTTTATTAACAACAAATCAATACAGGAAGTACATGTGGGAACACAAGATGTAGCTTCCTCCAGTAACCACGAGCACAACCGTTCCTTGATTTTAACTGGCGGCTTTATTCTGTAGTTTTAGTCAGAATTATCACCTTCCGTGAGAACTATAAAGTAAGAGAAAATACAGTTAAGCACACTCTTAAAACCTTCTTGTTTTACGAGTGACTTATTAGCTTGATATAACTCTGAAGTGCTTACATACATAAACAGTTTAGTCGAAGCTATAACAGTATTAGATTAAACACATGAATAAAGGAAAAATACCTCATTGGCTGCTTATTACAGAAGGGAGGAAATCAACAACTTCCCACGTATTATTCCTGGCATGAATTCACGCTTCATCCTTAATTATTATAACGTTACCATCCTAACATATACAGAAGATATATACATAATATACAAAGGACAATATCACATTACGCAAGGAGCTTAAGGGACATACACTTAGAATTCTAACAGCTTTTTTGTTTGTAGAGTATTTAATTATCGTAAAAACAGTTCCGTTTCTTTTTCTAAGGTAAGAAAATTTGGTGTTATGTTTGTAAATGTACATTTCTGAATATAAAATTTGGCCAAAAGAATAATGAAATGAATTACATAAAACTGTACAATTACAATAAAACTGTACATAAAAAAGGTACAATTTGAGTTGATGTTTATTAATAATTTAAAAGGAAACATCCTTAAGTATGTGTGTGACAACATCCATTTTTATTCCCAACAGATATTATTGTAATGACCTTACTAGATCATAAAGGAACAATTGTCCAGACAGAGGATTGAGTTTACGAATTGACAGTTTATTTGAATTTTAAAATGTAGCCCTTTTTTCTCCCCAATGTTGTGGTATCCAATTGGTAGTAGTTACAGTCTTGTCTCATCGCTGCAACTCTCATACGGAGAGTGTCGAGAGCCATGCGTCCTCCGTAACAACCCAACCAACCGCACTGCTTCTTGACTCAATGCACATCCAACCCGGAAGCCAGCTGCACCAATGTGTCGGAGGCAACACCGTACACCTGGCGACCTGGTCAGCGTGCACTGTGCCCAACCCGCCACAGGAGTCACTAGTGCATGAGGAGACCCTCCCTAACGACGCTGGGCCAATTGTGCGCCGGCCCATGGGCCTCCCGGTCGCGGCCAGCTGCGACAGAGCCTGGGCTCGAACCCAGAATCTCTGGTGGCACAGCTAGCACTGCGATGCAGTGCCTTAGACCACTGCACCATGGTTTATTAACCCAACTTTACACAGGCTACAGTTTGGCCGTAGCTCACGCCAAATAAATGAACGATACCCCACAAACCAACCGTAACCTTCTCTTGTGAAGCCCAGACGTAAGAGAAAGAACAATGGCTAAACTTTGACCACAACACTTTGGTCGCGAGTGAGAGCTCTTTCACCTCTTCCCATGGTGGCCTCACCTGCTCCTCTACCCACTGTAGCACTGGCTGTAGGTCTGTGTCCCGTCCCTGGTGCTGCCCCCATTCAGCTACGTCGACAGTCTGCAGCTCACAGCAGACAGGCCCGCTCGCCCGACACACTGTGGCACAGACCCCCTCCTCTGCACACAGCTCTCTCTCCCGTCCCTCTCTCCATTCACAGTGGCGGCAGCCGTCTGCAGTACAGGGCTGACGGGACATGGCGTCGGCGTTGGAGTGGCGTGCCCCTGCCCTGTGCACCACTGTGAAGTCATACGGCTGAAGCTTCTCCATCCAGCGTGCCACCTGCCCCTCTTGCGCTCTGAAAGACATGAGCCACTGGAGAGCAGAGTGGTCAGTCCTTACAGTAAAGGGCAGGCCACCCAGGTAGTACTTGAAGTGTTTGACGGAATCCACAACAGCCAAGAGCTCCCGCCGGGTGACACAGCTCATGTTTGTCAAATGTTTTGCTGAAGTACGCCACCACTCTCTCCTCTGGCCCCACCTGGGCCAGCACCCCACCCATGCCCACATTGCTCGGGTCTGTGTCCAGGATAAAGTGCAAGGTGAGGTCAGGGGGGGCGAGCACGGCGGCCTTGATCAGTGCATGTTTGAGGATGTTGAAGGCCTCGTCACACTCCACTGTCCAAGTTGAAGGCCTTGTCCTTCGGCAGCAGGCGGTTCAGGGGAGCAGCGACGCTTGAGGAGCCCCGTACAAACCTCCTGTAGTATGAGGCCAGGCCCAGGAAGCACACGCACCTTCTTGGCCATAATCGTCCCCTACCTCCACCTTCACTTTCGGATTTCGGAAGCATTTTCAACCACCGTTCTCACCTACGGTAGCTATTCATAGAAGTCAACTAGCTAGCTGGCTAACTTTTATCAACGTTTTTACTTCTGACACCAATGTAATGACCTGACTAGATCATAAAGGAACAATTGTCCAGACAGAGGCTTGAGCTTATGAATTGACGGTTTATTAACCCAACTTTACACAGGCTACTGTTTGGCCGTAGCTCACGCCAAATAAATGAAAGATACCCCACAAACCAACCGTAACCTTCTCTTGTGAAGCCCAGACGTAAGAGAAAGAACAATGACTAAACCTGGTCTTAACTTCCAATGCCCAACCCCCTGCCCAACTCCCCTCCACACCACTCCGCCAACCACCAGGATGCCTGGCATCAGAACATTACAGGCATTCCCGTGATTGGCAGATAGCAGGTTGATTGGCATGTCGGACCCCGCGAACACTGGGTACTGGTTAGTACATTACAACCAACTAATAGCCTGACACATAACACACAGCTGTCTGTGTGGGTGGCTACAATATCAATAAATCCTTTCCAATAAGGCAGGACATAAGGTATACAACATCCTGCTGAAACAAGGTTCGTATCGTTCTGTTATTGAATGGACCAAAAGAGAAACAAATGGAAGGTAGGCTCTGAGGGTCTTGACACGTTTCTGAATAATAAAGCAACACCTGAGGGAATGGCATCTAAAACAATTGCAAAATCTTTAGGTGTAACAAGGACCTGGCAAAATGATAAGAATTCCGTATAACTAAGTAAAAGACCCCCTGCATTTACCAGTTGGCTCACCAATAGGATATTATTTCAGAACCAATATTCTAAAAACAATTTTTTGTCTTTTATACAATATGTCCTGATTATTCTATATATAATATCTGTGTGGAGAAAAATTATGCTTATAAATTAAGGACCATGATCAGAAACCCTGCCGATGAAAAGAAGAACGTTTCACTGGAACATTGTCAATATTATAATTGCAAACCAACATGAAGTTAAGGCCACCAAAAGTAGAGAAGACATGATAAGGAATACAATTCCACATAGAAGTGGGTCTTCTTAGGAATTGTTTTATCCAATTGATCTTAAAAGTATTATTTAAGGTAGTGAAGTCCAGACAATTCAGCCCACCATACTCATAAGTGTTCATTACAACAGTTTTCCTGGTGTAATGGGCGTTGTAATCCAGTACTGTAGAGCAGAGAGAGGCGAATGTCGTCACTAACTGTAATACAAGAAAAAATACCGGACATATAAAAACTTATTGAAGTTTTCCAGCAGACTAGACGATTTGTGGTGTATTGCTGCCTTTCACAGGTCGGAGTGCGAATTACACATTTGGGACACTGACACGGGAGAGGTCAGCTGAAGTTAAACAGACCTAACCGATGTCAACTAGATTACTAATGCTTTCATTCTATCGATGTAAGACATGATTCTGTATACTTTATTTAGTCTTCTAGGGCAGAAAGTTACGACAGAAGAGAAGCTGCATGTATCTATCTGTAGTTGACAAACAAATGGCCTACCAAATGGCCTATGGCCTACCAAATGGCCTACCAAATGGCCTGTGGCCTACCAAATGGCCTACCAAATGGCCTACCAAATGGCCTACCAAATGGCCTAAAATGGCCTATGGCCTAAAATGGCCTACCAAATGTCGGAAATTATAAGCAGAAATGTGATGTCAGTGTTAGTGTCCCCTGGCTATCGATAACGAACAACAAATTGTGCCGTCTGATTTGCTTAATAAGTCATTTGAAATTGTTTATACTTTTACTTTTGATATTTAAGTATATTTAAAACAAAAACGTATAGCTGCAGCGTCTGAAGAATCTACTTGGAATGAAAATTGGCTGACCACACTGCTCACGCCCATCTGTGTTGCCAAGGGATAACAGGCTGACCACACTGCTCGCGCCCATCTGCGTTGCCAAGGGATAACAGGCTGACCACACTGCTCGTTCCCAGCTGTATTGCCAAGGGATAACAGGCTGACCACACTGCTCGCGCCCATCTGCGTTGCCAAGGGATAACAGGCTGACCACACTGCTCGCGCCCATCTGCGTTGCCAAGGGATAACAGGCTGACCACACTGCTCGTTCCCAGCTGTATTGCCAAGGGATAACAGGCTGACCACACTGCTCGCGCCCATCTGCGTTGCCAAGGGATAACAGGCTGACCACACTGCTCGCGCCCATTTGCGTTGCCAAGGGATAACAGGCTGACCACACTGCTCGCGCTCATCTGCGTTGCCAAGGGATAACAGGCTGACCACACTGCTCGCGCTCATCTGCGTTGCCAAGGGACAACAGGCTGACCACACTGCTCGTTCCCATCTGCGTTGCCAAGGGAGAACAGGCTGACCACACTGCTCGTGCCCATCTGCGTTGCCAAGGGTAAACAGGCTGACCACACTGCTCGCGCCAATCTGCGTTGCCAAGGGGGAACAGGCTGACCACACTGCTCGTGCCCAGCTGTATTGCCAAGGGATAACAGGCTGACCACACTGCTCGCGCCCATCTGCGTTGCCAAGGGATAACAGGCTGACCACACTGCTCGCGCCCATTTGCGTTGCCAAGGGATAACAGGCTGACCACACTGCTCACGCCCATCTGCGTTGCCAAGGGATAACAGGCTGACCACACTGCTCGTGTCCATCTGCGTTGCCAAGGGATAACAGGCTGACCACACTGCTCACGCCCATCTGCGTTGCCAAGGGATAACAGGCTGACCACACTGCTCACGCCCTTCTGCGTTGCCAAGGGGGAACAGGCTGACCACACTGCTCGCACCCATCTGCGTTGCTAAGGGATAACAGGCTGACCACACTGCTAGCGCCCATCTGCGTTGCCAAGGGATAACAGGCTGACCACACTGCTCGCGCCCATTTGCGTTGCCAAGGGATAACAGGCTGACCACACTGCTCGCGCCCATTTGCGTTGCCAAGGGATAACAGGCTGACCACACTGCTCGCGCCCATTTGCGTTGCCACGGGATAACAGGCTGACCACACTGCTCGCGCCCATTTGCGTTGCCAAGGGATAACAGGCTGACCACACTGCTCGTGTCCATCTGCGTTGCCAAGGGATAACAGGCTGACCACACTGCTCACGCCCTTCTGCGTTGCCAAGGGGGAACAGGCTGACCACACAGCTCGCACCCATCTGCGTTGCTAAGGGATAACAGGCTGACCACACTGCTCGCGCCCATCTGCGTTGCCAAGGGATAACAGGCTGACCACACTGCTCGCGTCCATCTGTGTTGCCAAGGGATAACAGGCTGACCACACTGCTCGCGTCCATCTGTGTTGCCAAGGGATAACAGGCTGACCACACAGCTCGCGTCGCAAAATACATTTAGGAATCTATGTTATTCTGTACCTTGCGCAAAGTCTTGCGCACATACCATCAGTATGTGAAATGTCACACTCGGAAAAATAGGACTCTTGATTTGTGCTATGGGACAATACCAAAGGCGTTCTCTGCCACCACCAGACCTCCTCTGGGGACATCAGACCACAATATGGTCTACCTCAGGCCAACCTACTGTCGGCTCCTGGAGAATGAGAAACCCACAGTTAAAACTGTCCAGATCAGGAATGACAACAGTATCACTTGTCTCCAGGGATGTTTTGACTGTACAATGTGGGAGGTATTTGAGGGCAGCAGCTCTGATTAATTTCAGACTATGTAAACTTCTGTGGTGAGTCAGTTGTGCCTACTAAGACCTGTAAAATCTTCCCTAACAACAAGCCTTGGGTACCAAAACATCTAAAAATCCCTACTTGATAGGAAGAAGGCAGTTTATGCTGAGGGTGATAGACAGGCATTAAGAGATGTACAACATGAGATCAGTTTATGCTGGGGGTGATAGACAGGCATTAAGAGATGTACAACATGAGATCAGTTTATGCTGGGGGTGATAGACAGGCATTAAGAGATGTACAACATGAGATCAGTTTATGCTGGGGGTGATAGACAGGCATTAAGAGATGTACAACGTGAGATCAGTTTATGCTGGGGGTGATAGACAGGCATTAAGAGATGTACAACATGAGATCAGTTTATGCTGGGGGTGATAGACAGGCATTAAGAGATGTACAACATGAGATCAGTTTATGCTGGGGGTGATAGACAGGCATTAAGAGATGTACAACGTGAGATCAGTTTATGCTGGGGGTGATAGACAGGCATTAAGAGATGTACAACATGAGATCAGTTTATGCTGGGGGTGATAGACAGGCATTAAGAGATGTACAACGTGAGATCAGTTTATGCTGGGGGTGATAGACAGGCATTAAGAGATGTACAATGTGAGATCAGTTTATGCTGGGGGTGATAGACAGGCATTAAGAGATGTACAACATGAGATCAGTTTATGCTGGGGGTGATAGACAGGCATTAAGAGATGTACAACGTGAGATCAGTTTATGCTGGGGGTGATAGACAGGCATTAAGAGATGTACAACGTGAGATCAGTTTATGCTGGGGGTGATAGACAGGCATTAAGAGATGTACAACATGAGATCAGTTTATGCTGGGGGTGATAGACAGGCATTAAGAGATGTACAACATGAGATCAGTTTATGCTGGGGGTGATAGACAGGCATTAAGAGATGTACAACATGAGATCAGTTTATGCTGGGGGTGATAGACAGGCATTAAGAGATGTACAACGTGAGATCAGTTTATGCTGGGGGTGATAGACAGGCATTAAGAGATGTACAACGTGAGATCAGTTTATGCTGGGGGTGATAGACAGGCATTAAGAGATGTACAACATGAGATCAGTTTATGCTGGGGGTGATAGACAGGCATTAAGAGATGTACAACATGAGATCAGTTTATGCTGGGGGTGATAGACAGGCATTAAGAGATGTACAACATGAGATCAGTTTATGCTGGGGGTGATAGACAGGCATTAAGAGATGTACAACATGAGATCAGTTTATGCTGGGGTGATAGACAGGCATTAAGAGATGTACAACGTGAGATCAGTTTATGCTGGGGGTGATAGACAGGCATTAAGAGATGTACAACGTGAGATCAGTTTATGCTGGGGGTGATAGACAGGCATTAAGAGATGTACAATGTGAGATCAGTTTATGCTGGGGGTGATAGACAGGCATTAAGAGATGTACAACATGAGATCAGTTTATGCTGGGGGTGATAGACAGGCATTAAGAGATGTACAACATGAGATCAGTTTATGCTGGGGTGATAGACAGGCATTAAGAGATGTACAATGTGAGATCAGTTTATGCTGGGGGTGATAGACAGGCATTAAGAGATGTACAACATGAGATCAGTTTATGCTGGGGGTGATAGACAGGCATTAAGAGATGTACAACGTGAGATCAGTTTATGCTGGGGGTGATAGACAGGCATTAAGAGATGTACAACATGAGATCAGTTTATGCTGGGGGTGATAGACAGGCATTAAGAGATGTACAACGTGAGATCAGTTTATGCTGGGGGTGATAGACAGGCATTAAGAGATGTACAACATGAGATCAGTTTATGCTGGGGGTGATAGACAGGCATTAAGAGATGTACAACGTGAGATCAGTTTATGCTGGGGGTGATAGACAGGCTTTAAGAGATGTACAATGTGAGATCAGTTTATGCTGGGGGTGATAGACAGGCATTAAGAGATGTACAACATGAGATCAGTTTATGCTGGGGGTGATAGACAGGCATTAAGAGATGTACAACGTGAGATCAGTTTATGCTGGGGTTGATAGACAGGCTTTAAGAGATGTACAACGTGAGATCAGTTTATGCTGGGGGTGATAGACAGGCATTAAGAGATGTACAATGTGAGATCAGTTTATGCTGGGGTGATAGACAGGCATTAAGAGATGTACAACGTGAGATCAGTTTATGCTGGGGTTGATAGACAGGCATTAAGAGATGTACAACGTGAGATCAGTTTATGCTGGGGGTGATAGACAGGCTTTAAGAGATGTACAATGTGAGATCAGTTTATGCTGGGGGTGATAGACAGGCATTAAGAGATGTACAACATGAGATCAGTTTATGCTGGGGGTGATAGACAGGCATTAAGAGATGTACAACATGAGATCAGTTTATGCTGGGGTGATAGACAGGCTTTAAGAGATGTACAATGTGAGATCAGTTTATGCTGGGGGTGATAGACAGGCATTAAGAGATGTACAACATGAGATCAGTTTATGCTGGGGGTGATAGACAGGCATTAAGAGATGTACAACATGAGATCAGTTTATGCTGGGGGTGATAGACAGGCATTAAGAGATGTACAACGTGAGATCAGTTTATGCTGGGGGTGATAGACAGGCATTAAGAGATGTACAACGTGAGATCAGTTTATGCTGGGGTGATAGACAGGCATTAAGAGATGTACAACGTGAGATCAGTTTATGCTGGGGGTGATAGACAGGCATTAAGAGATGTACAACGTGAGATCAGTTTATGCTGGGGGTGATAGACAGGCATTAAGAGATGTACAACGTGAGATCAGTTTATGCTGGGGGTGATAGACAGGCATTAAGAGATGTACAACGTGAGATCAGTTTATGCTGGGGGTGATAGACAGGCATTAAGAGATGTACAACATGAGATCAGTTTATGCTGGGGGTGATAGACAGGCATTAAGAGATGTACAACGTGAGATCAGTTTATGCTGGGGTGATAGACAGGCATTAAGAGATGTACAACGTGAGATCAGTTTATGCTGGGGGTGATAGACAGGCATTAAGAGATGTACAACGTGAGATCAGTTTATGCTGGGGGTGATAGACAGGCATTAAGAGATGTACAATGTGAGATCAAAAGATTATACTGGTGGACATAGGAGGCATTCAAGCAATGCTGGGGTGAGGGTGGAGAGGACCCTCTCCTCAGGAAACACAAGGATGTGGAGAGGTTTATGCTCTCCTCAGGAAACAAGGGTGAGAGGACCCTCTCCTGGGGAAGACAGGGTGGAGAACATGGACCAGTTTCCTCAGGAAACAGGCATTAGGATGTACAGGACCTTTCCTGGAAGACACATTAAGGATGGAGAGGACCCTCTCCTCAGGAAACAGGCATTAGGGATGGAGAGGACCCTTTCCTCAGGAAACACAAGGGATGGACAGGAGATCTTTATCAGGAAACACAAGGGATGGCCTGAGATCAGTTTATGGGATTAAATCCATGGCTTAGTGCCTCCCACATAGGCAGGGGGAAAACAGTGCTGACCTTGGGGGATCAGAGGGGGGGTGAACATGGCTAATGAACTGAATGTTTTCTTCTCAAGATTTGAATCAGACAACTTCGTGTCGGAAGTAAAACAAATGGAAGCATCATTACAAATGTTTGAGGGAGTTATTGTTCAACAGTCTGATGTTCTTAAGTTGTTCAGGCGATGTAACACATACAAAAGCCCAGGCCCAGACAAAATAAGTGGGCATGTGTTAAAGCACCATGCTGGACAACTGGCTGGTGTTTTTACAGACATTTTCCAATCCTCACTCAACCAGCAACATGTTCCAGTATTGTGGAAAAACTCAATAATTATACCAATTTCTAAAGCATCTAATCCCTCTGTGCTGAATGACTATCGCCCTGTCACTTTGACATCCTTAGTTATGAAATTCCTTGAAAAAATTGTGAAAAGTCATATTCTCAGTGTGACCCAGTTAGCTCAACAGTCCATTTCAGTTTGCCTATCAGCCTAGCAGAGGAGTTGAAATGATGGGCATTCTTACCCTCCTCAACATGGTCTGGTGACATCTAGACATTTTAGTCTCACTCAACCATGGTCTATAGACATCTTCCAGAGGGTGTAAAAACTCAATAATTAACATGGTCTATAGACATCTAGAGGGTGTAGTCTCCCTGTCACATGGACATCTTAGTTAGACATTCTTGAAAAAATTGTGAAAAGTCATATTCTCAGTGTCACATGGTCTATAGACATCTAGAGGGTGTAGTCTCTTACCCTCCTCAACATGGTCTATAGACATCTAGAGGGTGTAGTCTCCTTAACATGGTCTATAGACATCTAGAGGGTGTAGTCTCCTCAACATGGTCTATAGACATCTAGAGGGTGTAGTCTCCTTAACATGGTCTATAGACATCTAGAGGGTGTAGTCTCCTTAACATGGTCTATAGACATCTAGAGGGTGTAGTCTCCTTAACATGGTCTATAGACATCTAGAGGGTGTAGTCTCCTTAACATGGTCTATAGACATCTAGAGGGTGTAGTCTCCTTAACATGGTCTATAGACATCTAGAGGGTGTAGTCTCCTTAACATGGTCTATAGACATCTAGAGGGTGTAGTCTCCTCATCATGGTCTATAGACATCTAGAGGGGGTAGTCTCCTTAACATGGTCTATAGACATCTAGAGGGTGTAGTCTCCTTAACATGGTCTATAGACATCTAGAGGGGGTAGTCTCCTTAACATGGTCTATAGACATCTAGAGGGTGTAGTCTCCTTAACATGGTCTATAGACATCTAGAGGGCTTAGTCTCCTCAACATGGTCTACAGACATCTAGAGGGTGTAGTCTCCTTAACATGGTCTATAGACATCTAGAGGGTGTAGTCTCCTTAACATGGTCTATAGACATCTAGAGGGTGTAGTATCCTTAACATGGTCTATAGACATCTAGAGGGTGTAGTCTCCTTAACATGGTCTATAGACATCTAGAGGGTGTAGTCTCCTCAACATGGTCTATAGACATCTAGAGGGTGTAGTCTCCTTAACATGGTCTATAGACATCTAGAGGGTGTAGTCTCCTTAACATGGTCTATAGACATCTAGAGGGTGTAGTCTCCTCAACATGGTCTATAGACATCTAGAGGGTGTAGTCTCCTTAACATGGTCTATAGACATCTAGAGGGTGTAGTCTCCTCAACATGGTCTATAGACATCTAGAGGGTGTAGTCTCCTTAACATGGTCTATAGACATCTAGAGGGTGTAGTCTCCTCAACATGGTCTATAGACATCTAGAGGGTGTAGTCTCCTTAACATGGTCTATAGACATCTAGAGGGTGTAGTCTCCTTAACATGGTCTATAGACATCTAGAGGGTGTAGTCTCCTTAACATGGTCTATAGACATCTAGAGGGTGTAGTCTCCTCAACATGGTCTATAGACATCTAGAGGGTGTAGTCTCCTTAACATGGTCTATAGACATCTAGAGGGTGTAGTCTCCTTAACATGGTCTATAGACATCTAGAGGGTGCCAAATCCCATGTAAGGGTTCTGTTTATGGACTTTTCTTCTGCCTTCAACACAATCCAGCCTTACATTCTGGCACAGAGACTCATTCGGGACTTCTCCTTAGACGGGGGGCTGGTTTTGTGGCTGTTGGACTTCCTGAGCCAACGCTCACAGCGAGTCAAAATAGCTCCCCGGATATACACAATACCAACACAGGCTCTCCTCAGGGATGTGTTTTGTCCCCACTTCTGTACATCTTGTACACTAATAGTTGTACTAGTTCCCATACTGACAGACACCTCGTTCAGTTCGCTGATGACACTGCCTTGATCAGCCTGTTGCATGATGACGAGAAACATCCTAGATGACTTTGTAGAGTGGTGTGAGGATCATCACGGCCCGGTCCTAGATGACTTTGTAGAGTGGTGTGAGGAACATCACGGCCCGGTCCTAGATGACTTTGTAGAGTGGTGTGAGGAACATCACGGCCCGGTCCTAGATGACTTTGTAGAGTGGTGTTAGGAACATCACGGCCCGGTCCTAGATGACTTTGTAGAGTGGTGTGAGGAACATCACGGCCCGGTCCTAGATGACTTTGTAGAGTGGTGTGAGGAACATCACGGCCCGGTCCTAGATGACTTTGTAGAGTGGTGTGAGGAACATCATGGCCCGGTCCTAGATGACTTTGTAGAGTGGTGTGAGGATCATCATGTCCCGGTCCTAGATGACTTTGTAGAGTGGTGTGAGGAACATCATGGCCCGGTCCTAGATGACTTTGTAGAGTGGTGTGAGGAACATCATGGCCCGGTCCTAGATGACTTTGTAGAGTGGTGTGAGGATCATCATGTCCCGGTCCTAGATGACTTTGTAGAGTGGTGTGAGGAACATCATGGCCCCGGTCCTAGATGACTTTGTAGAGTGGTGTGAGGAACATCATGGCCCGGTCCTAGATGACTTTGTAGAGTGGTGTGAGGAACATCATGGCCCGGTCCTAGATGACTTTGTAGAGTGGTGTGAGGAACATCATGGCCCCGGTCCTAGATGACTTTGTAGAGTGGTGTGAGGAACATCATGGTCCGGTCCTAGATGGCTTTGTAGAGTGGTGTGAGGAATCACACTTGGTCCTCAATACCAACAAGACCAAAGAGACGTGCATAGACTTCAGGAAGCGTACAACACCTACCTCTGCAACATCTATCAGAGGTCAGGATATAGAAATCGTAGAGGAATATAAATATCTGGGTGTTTTTTTGGACAATAAGCTTCAGTGGAGTAAATGTACAGATCTGATCTACCTAAAGAGCCAACAGAGACTGTACTTTCTAAAGAAGTTGGGTTATTTTAATATAGACTGTACTATACTGACTCTGTTTTACAAATCCTTTATTGAGAGTATTTTAACTTTTTGTATTGTTTGTTGGTTTGGCAATGCTACTGTCAGCCAGAGAAACATGCTGAGAAGGAGTATTACCACAGCAAGCAAGGTACTTGGAGTCAAACAGACAGGCCTGGATGAGATCTTTAAGGTCAGGGCCCTCCGTAAGGCTCACAAAATAATTTTAGACCCAAGCCACCCCCTGTACCTGGACTTTGAATTACTCCCCTCTGGGCACAGGTATAGGGCACCCCTCAGCAGGAAAAATAGAACGAGACAATAATTTGTGCCAGGTATGATATCCCTCCTAAATAACTTGGGCAAATGTTCCCATTGACCCCATAAAGCCAGCAGGCTAGTCTTTTCTTCTTTTTTTTTTTTTTTTACATTTTATGTTTTATTTCTTATTTCTTACTATTATTATTTTTATTGGTGCATAACTGTTATGAAAGTTGTTTTGTCAATCGTGTTGTGTATTTAAATGTGACTTTGAATGTGTACATGACACTGCAACAGAATTTCCAGAATTTCCCCATGGGGACAATAAAGTCAGTAAGTTATTCAAATATTGCGCGCGTCAACGTCTGCGTTGCCAAGGGCTAAAATAAAATTGCGCTGCAAGTCCTGCCTCTCCCATTTCCTCATTGTTTTATAGAAGCAGGTACCCACGTGCCATCTCCTCATTGGTTATACCCACCTTGGTGATTGAAAGACAAACTGTGTTGCCGGTTGTTGTGGTAATACTATGAAAGTTTAAATGCCAGTCATCATATAAGTTCAAAGAAGAAAAAGCCTGGAAGTAGGAGAAATGACTAGAAACGATTCGGTTGACTGTTTTATGTGTGGATTAAATTGTCAGAGTAGAGGACCTTGTGCATTTCAGGTAAAATAACAACTCAATGTTTATATCCCAGGACAAATTATCTAGCAACAGCAAGGACAAATTAGCTAGCAAGTGCAAGCTAACTAGCTAAATTGCCATACATTTTTAATGCTTTTCAACCTGTCCCCAAATTAATGTCATTGGTTCAGAGTTTGTTTTGATATTTTAACCTGCATGTTGTGATCAAGTTTTGTGTAGGTTAACAAAATAAATGTATGCACGATGGTGCACACGCGCAGCCGGTTTGGGTTCCATGTTATGATCATATCCACCAGCGTGTGTGTGTGTTCTGAACCGTAGATAGTTAGGGCAATGAGGCGAACCCTAACTCTTAATTGGTTTGACTTGTACTAATTGACTGTAGCTAGTTCATTTGAAAAACTTTATGAAACAGCTCTGACGCAATGACATGAATAGATGCACACATATACACACCACTCATGACACCTCTCTCTCTGTCAGTTACGTTTCACACTCCTCCTAAACAGACCAGACAGATCAGAGAGAGGGATGAAAGGGTGTTACATAAAGAAGAAAACAGGGAGTGAGAGAGGAAAAGAGGAAGGATGTAGTATAATTAGGTGGTCCCCTAATGGTTCTCTTTCACTGTTTTTAAAATTTATTTTTACCCATTTTTCTCCCCAATTTCGTGGTATCCAATTGTTTTTTTAGTAACTACTATCTTGTCTCATCGCTACAACTCCCGCACGGGCTCGGGAGAGATGAAGGAGACTCCTCAGTAAGCACAGACCGACACCAACGTCTTTTGGATGTCCTTTTTTGGTGTTTTACGAAACAGTAGTCCTACCACGTGGATGGGCATTCCTAAAATGTAATTTCAGGCGACACCACAGGATGGTAGATCTCCAGGAAGAGGGTTGGACTGAAAACCCACATGATGGTAGATCTCCTGGAAGAGGGTTGGACTGAAAACCCACAGGATGGTAGATCACCAGGAAGAGGGTTGGACTGAAAACCCACATGACGGTAGATCTCCAGGAAGAGGGTTGGACTGAAAACCCACAGGATGGTAGATCACCAGGAAGAGGGTTGGACTGAAAACCCACATGACGGTAGATCTCCAGGAAGAGGGTTGGACTGAAAACCCACATTACGGTAGATCTCCAGGAAGAGGGTTGGACTGAAAACCTACATGACGGTAGATCTCCAGGAAGAGGGTTGGACTGAAAACCCACAGGGCGGTAGATCTCCAGGAAGAGGGTTGGACTGAAAACCCACAGGACTGTAGCTCTCCAGGAAGAGGGTTGGTCTGAAAACCCACAGGATGGTAGCTCTTCAGGAAGAGGGTTGGACTGAAAACCCACAGGATGGTAGCCCTCCAGGAAGAGGGTTGGGCAGCCCTGCTCTAGGCCCTCAGTGGAATGAGTTTGACACCCCTGTCCCAGAGACTCTACAGCTCCTCGTGATGTTGATGGTTTTGTGTGAATTTCAGCCCTCAAACCTCGCTGACATTCTCTCCAATGTTTATTTGAAATTTGAACATTTGCAGGATGAAATCTCTTGAGATGCTGTCACGTTCTGACCTTAGTTCTGTTATTATGTCTTTCTTGTAGTATGGTCAGGTCATGAGTTGGGTGGGTTATCTATGTTCGTTTTTCTATGTTTTGGGATTTCTGTGTTTGGCCTGGTATGGTTCTCTATCAGAGGCAGCTGTCTATCGTTGTCCCTGATTGAGAACCATACTTAGGTAGCCTGGTTTCACGTTTGAGCTGTGGGTGATTATATTTCCTGTTTAGTGTTTTTGTCTTTCACTTTACGGGACTGTTCGGTTGTTATTTATTGTTTTGTTCAGTGTTCTAGTACGTCATTAAAAACTATGTACACTTACCACGCTGCGCATTGGTCTACAGATTTACAAATATCTTCACACGATGATGTTTCTATTAGTTAAAAACAAAAAAATGTTTGATCTTAACATTTGAAAAAGCCTTTTTTTGATTCACTGTGTGATTTTAATGCCCTGATTTCTATAGGTAAATGACTAAAGTCAAGCCTTTGTACCTGAAAGATGTTACTCTAACCTCATGATGTACCTTTGGAATGTGTAATGGCTGCTGTTGTTGAAAGGAGTAGCGTGACTTTCCTTAACCAATGTACTTGTCTGAATCGGCTTGTTATAAATTACATCTAAATCGTAAAGTGAGATCTTGGTTGTGTTTTGTTTTGATAGATGCTGTCACCACAGTCTAGTATAGGAAGCAGCAGTTTGATTACTAAGGTCTTTGAAAATGGATACAGTAAAACAATTCTTACTACACCTTGTTGTAGTTGCACCATCGGATGAGAACGAGAAAGGGAAGCAAATGTCAGAGTTTAGGAAGGTGCATTCTGGTCACTGTCTGTTACACTGCTTCTCTCAGACTAGTCAGTTTGTCTTTTCTGTGTGCATTAGGCCTAGCCGCAGTGTATCACTGACTACAGCATCTTCAACCGAATAGTTGTCTTAAACAATAAAATAAAGTTCAATATAAAGTTATGAAGTTATTCATAAAAATTAACAAAAAGGCTACAAAACGTTGAAATATCTGTGCTGTGTCATCAGTAAGATATGAGCAGTCAATGAATAAACAAGAACATCAAAATTATCAGAAATGTACTTTTATTTTTGCAACATTAAGTGTGTCTTCTCTTGTTAAACAATGTAAGTGTAGACAGGCACAGTACATTGATTCCTTTACAGTACGCTCTTATGCAAATATTTCACTCTTGCATTAATTTGTGCGCAAATCTTTGGTGTATTACCTTTTTCAAATACATCTGACATTTTGCCTCTTCATTATACTATTTCGATAAAAATCACTATAAAGACATTAGACATGAGTAAGCAAGAATAGTTACAGTACAGCACATGGATGAATGGTTCATATTCACTTTAGTACACACTTAACAGTGCATACTAAACATTTCAACTAAACTAAACACTGTTGTATAGGATGTCAGTCTTCATGTAGGACATTTACAGCAATGTTTAATGGTGATCATTGTGTGGACCCCAAGAAGAATAGCTGCTGCTTTCGCAACAGCTAATGGGGATAAAATACAAAATAAAATAAAAATAGTTTCAACGCTCTTGAGTTGTAGTATTATACAGTACATACTCATAAATGGTAAGTTAAAGTGCTTTCAAGTACATGTGAGATCAATATACACCAAGTTGATAAAACCATTCCTCTCATTTCAAAATGTTTCATCTCTGGCCTACATTAAAAAAAACAGTTTGCATTCTGATAAGTTTCACCATGTCTGGGAAGATTCTTGACCTGCTTGTTACGTAAATCAACTCCATTAAAACATTAGTCAATGTTCTCTGATTGGTGAGAAGAAACCTCTGGATCCTCCACTTCTAGGAATGAACTGCCCCATTGAGGGCACAGTGGCCCCTTCTACACCAGGAGAGAAGTGACAGTCGATCAACATAAATGGGAAAACAAAACAACCAAAGAATAGCTCATGTATAAAACCAAGGCAGTTAACTATATCTTACCTGCAGATTTGGGTGGAGCACTCAAAATGGTCTCGGCAGTAGGCCCCAGTGGGCTTGGTACCCATGAACCTCCATAGGGGGGTCATGCGGGTTCTCCGTTCCAGTAGCTTGGTGCCCTGCTGCAGACTCAGCCTTGAATCATGGCTTCCTATTGGACTAGCACACACCTGCCATACAAAGTGTATATGTCAACAACATTTAGCATTACAGTTTCACTACTGGTTAAAGATGGTTAACAACACTATTCCAAAGAAAATGGTAAAAAGTGCTTTACCTGATGCATAAGAATCAGAGCCACCAGACACACACCTTGCGTTGCTTTGCTGTGGTTTTGACCGTGCATGGTGAGATATATTCTGGAAAATTTGGTGAAAGGTGCTGGATGGCAGGCAGCTAGGTGTCTGTTTCTAACTAGTGTAGCAAATGTTCTTTTGCAGAACTCCGCTTATATACCATCCCTCTCTCTCTCTCTCTCTCTCTCTCTCTCTCTCTCTCTCTCTCTCTCTCTCTCTCTCTCTCTCTCTCTCTCTCTCTCTCTCTCTCTCTCTCGCTCTCTATCTCTCTCTCTCTCTCTCTCTCTCGCTCTTGCTCTCTCACTCTATCACTCTCTCTCTCTCTCTCTCTCTCTCTCTCTCTCTCTCTCTCTCGCTCTCTATCACTCTCTCTCTCTCTCTCTCTCTCTCTCTCTTGCTCTCTCACTCTATCACTCTCTCTCTCTCTCTCTCTCTCTCTCTCTCTCTCTCTCTCTCTCTCTCTCTCTCTCTCTCTCTCTCTCTCACACACACGCACACACGCTCACACACAGACATATATACACTCACACACTCACACACACATACACACATGCCATGTCAAATATTTGACAATGGTAAAGATAAGATCTCCACTGTGGACCAGTAACTCTCTGATTGTAAACTGTCCTAGCACTGGGAGCTATGGCCAGAATGACATCAACTCTGCTGATATCTTGGGCACCTTTAGGAAACTCCTTCTGTTGATAATGACAAGTCCATAACCTCATTAGAGCGCACATAGAAAAAATTGCATGAATGTTACACGTGTGACAGCACTCGGTACCAAAGTAAACAAAAGATTGCATTTTGGCCTCTACGTGTTACCTTTGTACAGACAAATGATTTATGTTATATGCATACTTCTTCCAATACTTACCTTTTGATATTTATGCCAACATGTGTTGTGAGGATGATGATGATGAAACCAAGTCGCTCTGAATAATCATTCAATCAGTCAAATGTTTTTGTTCAAAGAAACATGTCTTACAAAGAGTCAACAGTCAAGCCGGGTCCGGAGGCTTGCATGGCTTATTTTCAATTATTATCATTTTATTATACCTTTATTATACAAGGAACACAGACCGAGACCGAGGTCTCTTTTACAGCTGGGCCCTGCGTATACATGTTTACACATACAGTTTAGGTACAATGATTAAGAAACTACACAAGACAAACAGATAACACACAAAACAATACAGCAACAGATTACATTTACACACAGGTTATTCCCCTAACAGCACAAGAACTTGCATTACCCGAAACAGTTACAAGCAATACAAAAATAAAAATCCACCAATAAATATTTAAAATGGGCAAGGGGGGGACAAGAGTCTGAAGCTTAAGTTTAGTCTGCATGCTATTCCATATAATTGTCAACATACAGTTATAGCACCATATTAAGGTGTGGGATGTTCACTGTATTACAAGGAACAACTAGAAGGTCGATTTCGCTCCGGCAGCATAATCTGTCCATTCACAATTCACCTGTGGGAATGAAACTGGGGGGCGAAGGTTCCCCTTCCAACAGAACAACGACCCCAAGCACACAGCCAAGACAACGCAGCGGTGGCTTCAGGACAAGCCTCTGAATGTCCTTGAGTGGCCCAGCCAGAGCCCGGACTTGAACCCGATCGAACAAAGGTGCTTCAGCAAAGTTCTGAGTAAAGGGTCTGAATATTTATGTCAATGTGATATTTACGTTTTTTTCTACTAAAAACTTGATTTTGCTTTGCCATTATGGGGTATTGTGTGTAGATTGATGGGGACAAAAAACGTTTGAATCCACTTTAGAATAAGGCTGTAACGTAAGAAAATGTGGAAAAAGTGAAGGCGTCTGAATAATTTCCTGAATGCACTGTAACTGTTTGGGCAGGAGAAGCTGGGTCCCATGCCGCTGATTAACATTGCGCTCCGCACAGGTCCTCTCTGCAACGGATCCCGGTGTATGATTGTACAAATCTAAAGTTTTGAAGTTAAAGAGCAAATTCTTCTCCTTGCAGCAGAATTGGAGGCTCTGACCTGTGTTGGGAAAACTATCAGCATCTACCCAGATCTGAGTGCCGAGCTGCTGAAACAGAGGGCGACCTACAACGAGGTGAGATCCCAGCAAAGCAAGCTAACCCTGAGATGCGGCTTCATACACCCGGCAAAGCTCATCTTCAACTTCCAGAATACAACACAGGTTTTCCACTGCCAATGAGGCTTCTTTGAGAAACACATCAAGCCCAACACACAAGGGAAGGAGCCGACAGATCTAGGCTAACCCCAATTTGACTGGCTCAATATTCAGGTATGCTATCCATGAAAAATCACGAAGCCTATGGCTGTGATGCTGCTCTCAGCACAAGACAATGATGAGGACAACCCTTCGATGGGGTAAAAGGAACAGTTATTACTATTATTGAACACTGGACTTTGTTATGATTATAATGCCATAATGCCTGTGGTCCATGACATTTAGACAATGATGACACCACGAATTCATGAACAATGGACACTTATGTTGAAGTGTCATACAGACTGGGGCTGCTTCCTAAATCAAACCAAATCAAATCAAATTTTATTTGTCACATACACATGGTTAGCAGATGTTAATGCGAGTGTAGCGAAATGCTTGTGCTTCTAGTTCCGACAATGCAGTGATAACCAACAAGTAATCTAACTAACAATTCCAAAACTACTGTCTTATACACAGTGTAAGGGGATAAAGAATATGTACATAAGGATATATGAATGAGTGACGGTACAGGGCAGCATACAGTAGATGGTATCGAGTACAGTATATACATATGAGATGAGTATGTAGACAAAGTAAACAAAGTGGCATAGTTAAAGTGGCTAGTGATACATGTATTTCATAAGGATGCAGTCGATGATGTAGAGTACAGTATATACGTATGCATATGAGATGAATAATGTAGGGTAAGTAACATTATTGGTTATTATTGTGAAGATTATAGACTGCATTTGTTGCACATACCCTCTTTTTCTTGTATTTAGTAATAGAGCACCCAAAAGCTTAATACAAATTGATGGTACATTTATGTTTAAGGAATTGAAACTATATTGCTGATAATAATGAATGGTTTAAAAAGGACACACATAGAATAGAGAACCATTTGTACAAACGGTCTGCTATTTCATCAGCCCCAAACAAAACTAAAGGTGTAAAGGCAAAGACCAAGAAGGCAGAATCACTTTCCTTAAATGTACAGTGCTTTCAAAAATGTATTCTACATTTTTTTGTGTTACAGCCTGAATTCAGAATTGATAAAAAAAAATGTCTCACCCATCTACACACAATACTCCCATAATGACAAAGTGAAAATGTGTTTTTAGACATTTTTGATAATGTATTGGAAATTAAATACAAAAATATCTCAATACATGTTAGAATCATATCTTTGGCAGTGATTACAGCTGTGAGTCTTTCTGGGTAAGTCTCTAAGAGCTTTGCACACCTGGATTGTCCAATATTTTTTTATTCTTCAAGCTGTCAAATTGGTTGTTGATCATTGCTAGACAGTCATTTTCAAGTCTTGCCATGGATTTTCAAGACAAAAGTAAAAACTAACTAGGCTACTCAGGAACATTCACTGGGATCTTGGTAAGCCACTCCAGTGTATATTTGGCCTTGTGTTTTTGGTTATTGTGCTGCTGAAAAGAGAATTTCTCTCCCGGTGTCTGTTGGAAAGTAGACTGTACCAATTTTGCATCTATGATCCTGCCTGTGCTTAGTTCTATTCTGTTGATTTTTATCATTAAAAAAACCATAGTCCTTGCTGATGACAAGCATACCCATAACATGATACAGCCACCACCATGCTTGAAAATATGAAGAGTGGTACTCAGTGATGTGTTGTGTTGTTGGTGTTGGTGTTGTTGGTGTTTTCAAGTCACCATTGGCCTCATTGTGAAATCCCTGAGCGATTTCCTTTCTCTCCGGCAACTGAGTTAGGACGCCTGTATCGTTGTAGTGACTGGGTGTATTGATACACCATCCAAAGTGTAATTAATAACTTCACCATGCTCAAAGGGATATTCAATGTCTGCTTTATTTAAATCATTTTTTTACCCATCTTCAAATTGGTGCCCTTCTTTGCGAGGCATTGGAAAACTTCCTTGGTCTTTGTGGTTGAATCTGTGTTTGAAATGCACTGAAATGCTTAACTGACCTTACAGATAATAGTATGTGTTGGGTACAGAGATGAGGGACCTTACAGATAATGGTATGTGTTGGGTACAGAGATGAGGGACCTTACAGATAATGGTATGTGTTGGGTACAGAGATGAGGGACCTTACAGATAATGGTATGTGTTGGGTACAGAGATGAGGGACCTTACAGATAATAGTATGTGTTGGGTACAGAGATGAGGGACCTTACAGATAATGGTATGTGTTGGGTACAGAGATGAGGGACTTTACAGATAATGGTATGTGTTGGGTACAGAGATGAGGGACCTTACAGATAATGGTATGTGTTGGGTACAGAGATGAGGGACCTTACAGATAATGGTATGTGTTGGGTACAGAGATGAGGGACCTTACAGATAATGGTATGTGTTGGGTACAGAGATGAGGGACCTTACAGATAATGGTATGTGTTGGGTACAGAGATGAGGTAGTCATTCAAAAACCATGTTAAACACTATTCTGTCCATGCAACTTTTTATGTGACTTGCACATGTTTACTCCTGAATGTATTTATGCTTGCCATAACAAAGGGGTTGGATACTAACTGACACAGGACACTTCAGCTTGTCATTTTTGATTCATTTGTAAAAATTCCCCGAAACATAATTTCACTTTGACATTATATGGGTGTAGGCCAGTGACACATTATCCGGATTGAATACATTTTACATTCAGGCTTTAACACAACAAAATGTGGAAAAACATTTTACATTACATTTAAGTCATTTAGCAGACGCTCTTATCCAGAGCGACTTACAAAAGTCAAGGGATGTGAATACTTTCTGAAGGTATTGTGTACAGTGCCTTTGGAAAGTATTCAGACTGTTGACGTTTTCCACATTTTGTTACGTTACAGCCTTGTTCTAAAATGGATTCAATAGTTTTTTGTCCTAATCAATCTACACACAATACCCCATAATGACAAAGCGAAAACAGGTTTTTAGAAATTGTTGCAAATTTCTTAAAAATAAAAAACTGAAAATACCTTATTTACTTAAGTATTCAGATTGTTTTCTATGAGACCCCAAATTGAGCTCAGGTGCATCCTGTTTCCATTGATCATCCTTGAGATGTTGCTACAACTTGATTGGAGTCCACCAGTGGTAAATTAAATTGATTGGACATGATTTGGAAAGGCACACACCTGTCCCACAGTTGACAGTGCATGTCAGAGCAAAAACCAAGCTATGAGTTTTAAGAAATTGTCCATAGAGCGCCGAGACAGGTTTGTGTCAAGGCACAGACTAGAAATCACTGGCCACTTTAAGGAATGGAACACTGGTCACTTTAGTAATATTCATATATCTGGCGTTACTCATCTCATATGTATATACTGTATTCTATACTATTCTACTGTATCTCATTCACTTAATGTTTACATATCTGGCATTACTCATCTCATATGTATATACTGTATTCTATACTATTCTACTGTACCTCATTCACTTAATAATGTTTACATATCTGGCATTACTCATCTCATATGTATATATACTGTATTCCATACTATTCTACTGTACCTCATTCACTTAATGTTTACATATCTGGCATTACTCATCTCATATGTATACACTATATTCTATACTATTCTACCGTATCTTAGTCCGTTCCACTCTGACATCACTCATCCATATGTATATAGTCTTCATACATTCCTACTTAGATTTGTGTGTATTGGGTATGTGTTGTGTAATTTGTTAGATATTACTGCACTATCGGCGCTAGAAGCACAAGCATTTCACTACACCCGCAATAACATCTGCTAATAACGTGTATGTGACCAATACAATTTGAAGGGGATGGTTTTTTGTTTGGTTGCCGGGAGGGGGTTAGGGGGAATGAGATTGGAGGTTGGGTGGAGGCCCACTTTTAAATTTTTTTTAACTTCAACTCTGTATGTCATTTTCCTTTTCAGTGGCAGCCCACGGGTATATGTTTTATGAACTTATACATTGAAATTAATCATGTAATTGTGATCTTTGGTGAGTTCTTTGCTCTGTATGCAACATCACACCCAAGTCATCTCACGGTCAGTATTTCGAAATAGTTCTCTCCCGAATTCTTATCTGTCTAACCTGGAGAGTTGGCTATCTTCTATTCCAATATTGATTGGGTAAACTTTCACTGTAAATGTCTTCATTTTCACTGTAAATTACTCAATTTTCCGATGATGCAAGGCAACAGTCTTTTGGATCCTTTCAGTTTCATGTGGATAGCAGGGCAGAGTGACCATTCTGATGCTAAAGAAGTAGTCTAGTTGTCTGTCTAGCTCAGGTGTGAAAAAACCTGCAGACACTGCCCTCCGTGGAATGAGTTTGACACGTGTTCTAGTTGCATGCTAGCTGCTCCTGTAGACTTCCAGGCATTACATTAACACTAGTTAGCGATGGCTCCAGAAACGACATTCAACTTCCTTCATATTGCACACAGTTAATCCGCCTCTGGTGAGTAGAAGAAAAAATGGCTTTATTGGCAAAATCTTGAACTATCCCTTTAAAGGTTGATCCATCCGACAGCATAGCAGTCGTCTCTGTCGGCTCTATGGGACCATGGGTGGTGACCTTTGCTAGCACTTCACTGTTTGTTTGCAAGTCTTGGCTGTCTGACATCAAATTGCAAGATAAAGACAGAAACCATTGAGGCTGACACTGAAAAGTACATGCACATTGAGCCCTCACTTAAGCCAGGCCACGTGCCACCTTACAAATCTGTATCCAAAACGATTATTTCAAAATAACAAATAACATTTGGGAAATGTGTGACATTTTGGCCCATGCCTTCTTTAAAACCCATAAGAGTCAAAGCCAGGGGGTTACTACTAAGATATATGAAATTGTTTTAATGTCATACCAAGGATCATTTTAAGACGCCTTGAAGTAACAAAAAAATATATAGTCAGTAGCTATCAGTAAAGTCTGCGCTTGAAGGGGGCAGGTCAAGTGTTGATCCGATTATTGTTTTATAATTAGTGCATATGTATTTACCCCCTTTGCTATAAAGCCCCCAAATAAGATCTGGTGCAACCAATTACCTTCAGAACTCATGTAATTTGTTAAATAAAGTCCACCTGAGTGTCACATGATCTCAGTATATATACACCTGTTCTGAAAGACCCCAGAGTCTGCAACACCACCAAGCAAGCGGCACCATGAAGACCAAGAAGCTCTCCAAACAGGTCAGGGACAAAGTTGTGGAGAAGTACAGATCAGGGTTGGGTTATAAAAAAATATCTGAAACTTTGAACATCCCATTTGAAATCCAAAAAGAAAAAGAAAAGAATTAGGACCTCCCGGTGGCGCAGTGGTCTAAGGCTGTGCCACCAGAGATCCTGGGTTCGAGCCCAGTCTCTGTCACAGCTGGCCGCGACCAGGAAGCCCATGGGGCGGTGCACAATTGGCCCAGCGTCATCCGGGTTAGAGAGGGTTTGGCCGGCAGGGATATCCTTGTCTCATCACGCACTAGCGACTTCTGTGGCGGGCCGGGCGCAGTGCACACTGACCAGGTTGCCAGGTGTACGGTGTTTCCTCCGACACATTGGTGCGGTTGGCTTCCGGGTTGGATGTGCATTGTGTCAAGAAGCAGTGCGGCTTGGTTGGGTTGTGTTTCGGAGGATGCATGGCTCTCGACCTTCGCCTCTCCCGAGTCTGTGCGGGAGTTGCAGCAATGGGACAAGACTGTAACTACTACCAAATTGGATACCACGAAATTGGGGAGAAAAAAAAGGGGTAAAAAAGATGGAAAGAATACAGCACCACAACAAACCTGCCAAGAGAGGGCCGTCCACCAAAACTCACAGACCAGAAAAGGAGGGCTTTAATTGGAGAGGCAACAAAGAGACCAAAGATTACCCTGAAGGAGCTGCAAAGCTCCACAGCAGAGATTGGAGTATCTGTCCATAGGACCACAAACCCAACACCTCATCACCCCGAGAACACTATCCTTTTCATCGGCAGGGACTGGGAAACTGGTCAGAGTTGAAGGAATGATGGATGGCGCTAAATACAGGGAAATGATTGAAGGAAACCTGTTTCAGTCTTCCAGAGATTTGAGACTGGGATGGATGTTCACCTTCCAGCAGGACAATGACCCTAAGTATACTGCTAAAGCAACAATCAACTGGTTTAAGGGGAAACATTTAAATGTCTTGGAATGGCCTAGTCAAAGCCCAGACCTCAATCCAATTGAGAATCTGTGGTGTGACTTAAAGATTGCTGTACACCAGTGAAACCCATCCAACTTAAAGGCGCTGGAGCAGTTTTGCCTTGAAGAATGGGCAAAAATCCCAGTGGCTAGATGTGTCAAGCTTATTGAGACATACACCAAGAGACTTGCAGCTGTAATTACTGCAAAATGTGGCTCTACAAAGTATTGACTTTGGGGGGTGAATAGTTATGCACGCTCAAGCTCTGTTTTTTGTCTTATTTCTTGTTTGTTTCACAAAACATATTTTGCATCTTCAAAGTGGTAGACATGTTGTATAAATCAAATGATACAACCACCGCAAAAATCTATTTTAATTCCAGGTTGTAAGGCAACAAAATAGGAGAAATGCCAAGGGGTGTGAATACTTTCGTAAGCCAGTCTAAAGACATAATATGAAGTCATGAAGAGATAACGAAAGTGCCTCTTCCCCTTCAGGAGTCTGAAAAGAGTTTGCATGGGTGGGCCCTCAGATCCTCAAAGTTATTCAGCTGCACTATCCAGAGCATCTTGGCTAGCTGCATCACCGCTTGGTATGGAAAATGCACAGTCCTCGAACACAGTGCTACAGAGGGTGGTGAGGATGACTCACTGGTGCCAAGCTCCCTGTCATCCAGGACCTCTATATCAGAGGAAGGCCCAATAAATTACCAAGATTTCAGCCACCCAAGTCCAGTACCGAAGCATCGGCTCTTGGACTAACAGACTCCTTGACAGCTTCTACCTCCAAGCAACAAGCCTGGTAATTAGCAATAAGACTACTAAATCGTATATTAAATGGTTTCCTGGACTATCTGCATTGACCTTATCTTGCATTGACTCTATGCACACTCACAAGACTAGATTCAGTATATAAACACTATATAGGCCTGCACACTCATCCACACACACTATACTCACACTACAGTACGTACATACATACATACATACATACATACATACATACATACATACATACATACATACATACATACATACATACATACATACATACATACATACATACATACATACATAACAGATTCACTACATGAAACAATAGATAGCCCCCCAAACATGTTTTTTAAATGAAGTTTGTTCTGAAGTGTCTATCCTATCTGAGAGATACAAGAAAGATCAGTAAATATATATATATATTTACATCTATTTAACCCCTTATTTTTGTCAGTAAACAGTCTCCATATACTTCTATATTAGTGTGTAACACAAACTGTTGGGATGCTACAGACAGAAGATCAAATAAAATGTTACTCGTCACATGCGCCGAATACAACCGTGAAATGCTTTCTTACAAACCCTTAATCAACAATGCAGTTCAATAAATAGAAACCTTTTTGGGCTAGGTGTGCCGCTAGCGTCCCACCATGACAACTTCCGGTGAAATTGCAGAGCGCGAAATTCAAAATACAAAAATCGTAATATTAAATGTTCATGAAAATACAAGTGTCTTATATCGTTTAAAGCTTAACTTCTTGTTAATCCAACCGTGTTGTCAGATTTCAAAAATACTTTACGGTGAAAGCATACGATGCGATTATGTGAGGACAGCGCCCCACACCAAAATAGTTTTCCAAACCAGCACAGGCGTCACAAAATCACAAATAGCGATTTGAAAATCTTCCTCTGTTTGCAATCCCAATGGTCCCAGCTACACAACAAATGATTGTTTGTTTGATACAGTCCTTCTTTATGTCCCAAAAATGTTAGTTTAGTTGGTGCGCTTTTGATTCAGTACTCCACTCGTTCAACATGCATAAAAACGAATCCAAAAAGTTACCGGTAAAGTTCGTCCAAACAAGTCAAACGAAGTTTCTAATTAATCCTCAGGTACTCTAATATCTAAATAAATGATCAAATTTAAGACTGAGAATAGTATTTTCAATAGGGAAGATAAATGAAGAGCGCACAACTCAATCACGCTCGCAACAAGAATACTTTTCTAATGGAGACACCTTGGAAAAACTACAACTATTTATTTGTTTTTCAAAAATCAAGCCTGAGACCCTTTCTAAAGGCTGACATCTAGTGGAAGCCATAGGAACTGCAATCTGAGAGGAATTATTTTGAATATCCTATAGGCTTGCATTGAAATGGCCTGTGACCTTAAGAAATAATTATGGATGGATTTACATTTACATTACATTTAAGTCATTTAGCAGACGCTCTTATCCAGAGCGACTTACAAATTGGATTCTCCTCTGGTTTTCACCTGCCATATCAGATCTGTTATACTCACATACATTATTTGAACAGTTTTAGAAACAGAGTGTTTTCTATCCAATGCTACCAATTATATGCATATCCTAGCTTCTGGGCCTGAGTAACAGGCAGGTTACTTTGGGCACGCCAGTAATCTGGAATTCAGGATACTGCCCCCTAGCCTTAAAAAGTTAAGAAAATATTTACTAAATAAACTAAAGTGAAAAATATAATAAAATCAAAAAGTAATAACAAGGCTGTATACAGGAGTTACCTTTACCGAGTCAATGTGCGGGGGTACAGGTTATTTGGGGAGGGGGGTCAATGTAAATTGTCCAGGTGGCCATTTGATTAATTGTTCAGCAGTCTTATGGCTTGGGGTTAGAAGCTGTTAAGGAACCTTTTGGTTCTAGACTTGGTGTCGTGCGGTAGCAGAGAGAACAGTCTATAATTTTTCAAGCCCAATTTTTCAGTTTTTGATTTGTTAAAAAGTTTGAAATATCCAATAAATGTAGTTCCACTTCATGATTGTGTCCCACTTGTTGTTGATTCTTCACAAAAAATACAGTTTTATATCTTTATGTTTGAAGCCTGAAATGTGGCAAAAGGTCGCAAAGTTCAAGGGGGCCGAATACTTTCGCAAGGCACTGTATGTCAATTGACTTAGGTGGCTATCTCTCCATGTAGCTGTGAAAGTATTGAACTGGTAAAGATGAATTCACTTATCATATTGTTTTCACTTAATCTTTTGACCTCATTGGTTCAGATGAAACAGAGGTGCCAATGAGAGGTCACTAGAATACAGATGCACTGTGGACAAAGTCTGACTTGTTCTGCTAAGAAATAGGGTACACTAGGATTGTAACTCTCACCATTGTCTGTTCAGTGTTTCTCTTTGAGCAAACAAGGACTCTAAAAATAGCTTGTTGGTTTTGGGGAGTCATTGAACCCTCTATGCTTGCCGGGAGTACATGTTCGAAGAAATAATGCTTGATTTCAATAGTGATACCCAAAAACTTACTGCCATTGCTGAACTTTTTTGAGAGTGTAATTTGATACACTGTCATCTGCATACATGGACCCATTCCATTATAACCCAGTTTTCAAACAGACCGTTGAAGTGGGAAGTTTACACACACCGTAGACAAATACATTCAAACTCAGTTTCTCACAATACCTGCCATTTAATCAGAGTCAAATTTCCCTGTCTTGGGTCAGTTAGGATCACCACTTTATTTTAAGAATGTGAAATGTCAGAATAATAGAGAGAATTGTTTCTTTCAGCTTTTATTTCTTTCATCACATCCCCAGTGGGTCAGAAGTTCACATACACTAAATTAGTATTTGGCAGTATTGCCGTTAAATGTTTAACTTGGGTCAAATGTTTCAGGTAGCCTTCCAAAAGCTTTCCACAATAAATTGGGTGGATTTTGGCCCATTCCTCCTGACAGAGTTGGTGTAACTGAGACAGGTATGTAAGCCTCCTTGCTCACACACGCTTTTTCAGTTCTGCACACACATTTTCTATAGGATTGAGGTCAGGGCTTTGTGATGGCCACTCCAATACCTTGACTTTGTTGTCCTTTTGCCATTTTGTCACAACTTTGGAAGTATGCTTGGGGTCATTGTCCATTTGGAAGACCCATTTGCGACCAAGCGTAACATCCTGGCTGATGTCTTCAAATGTTGCTTCAATACATCCAAATAATTTCCCCTGCCTCATGATGCCATCTGTTTTGTGAAGTGCACCAGCCCCTTCTGCAGCAAAGCACCCCCACAACATGATGCTGCCACCCCCGTGCTTCATGGTTGGGATGGTGATCTTTGGCTTGCAAGCCTCCCCCTTTCCCTCTAAACATAACGATGGTCATTATTGCCAAATTATTATATTTTTGTTTCATCAAACCAGAGGAAATTTCTCCAAAAAGTATGATCTTTGTCGCCATGTGCAGTTGCAAACCGTAGTCTGGCTTTTTTATGCCGGTTTTGGAGCAGTGGCTTCATACTTGCTGAGCGGCCTTTCAGGTTATGTCGATATAGGACTCGTTTTACTGTGGATATACTGTTGATACTTTGTATCTGTTTCCTCCAGCATCTTCACAAGGTCCTTTGCTGCTGTTCTGGGATTGATTTGCACTTTTCACACCAAAGTACGTTCATCTCTAGGAGGCAGAACACGTCTCGTTCCTGAGCGGTATGACGGCTGCGTGGTCCCATGGTGTTTATACTTGGGTACTATTGTCTGTACAGACGAACGTGGTACCTTCTGGTGTTTGGAAATTGCTCCCAAGGATGAACCAGACTTGTGGTGGTCTAAAAAGAATTCTGAGGTCTTGGCTGATTAATTTGTTTTTTCCCATGATGTCAAGCAGAGAGATACAGAGTTTGAAGGTCGGCCTTGACATACATCCACAGGTGCACCTCCAATTGACTCAGATGATGTCAATTAGTCTATCAGAAGCTTCTAAAGCCATGACATCATTTTCTGGAATTTTCCAAGCTGTTTAAAGGCACTGTCAACATAGTTTATGTTAACTTCTGACCCACTGGAATTGTGATACAGTGAATTATAAGTGAAATAATCTGTCATGCACAAAGTAGATGTCCTAACCGACTTGCCAAAACTATAGTTTGTTAACAAGACATTTGTGGAGTAGTTGAAAAACGAGTTTTAATGACTCCAACCTAAGTGTATGTAAACTTCCGACTTCAACGGTACCTGTTTGGGAACGAGCAGTATCATGTCATAGCCACCAGAGGGTAACCTTGTCTAATTTAGCTACACCTCTACATCTGCTGGAAACACAGAACAAATATCAATATTTTAACATCCTTTTTTTTAAACATCCTTGTTTGCTACACTGATGGGTTAAATAATTACTTTAAAACTATCTCCATTTTGACGGGTTACCAAAGTATTAACCAGAGTCTTTGGGAAATAAAGGAATAATCAGATCAGCATTACGCAGACCAGTTGGCAAGTGTCTTCACTGACACTTTCAATCTCTTCTTGTCCCAGTCTGTAATCCCAACATGTTTCCAGCTGACCCCCATTGTCCCTGTTCCAAAGAACTCCAAGGTAACCTGCCTAAAGGACTACCACCCTGTAGCACTCACATCTGTAATTATGAAGTGCTTTAAAAAGCTAGTCTTGACACACATCATCCGAGACATCCTGGACCCACTCCAATTCATATACTGCGCCAATAGATCTACAGGAGACACAATCTCAGTTCCACTTCACACTGCCCTCTCCCACCTGGACAAAAGCAGAAATAACTATGTGAGAATGATGTGCATAGACTACAGCTCAGCGTGCGACATCATAGTCCCTTCCAAGATCATCCCCAAGCTCGGGGGGCCTTGGACTGAACACCTCCCTCTGAATCCAAGACTTGCTGACCGGCCGGCCTCTGGTGTTGAGGGTTTAGTCCCTCGGGTGCATGCTTATTCCCCTTCTGTACGGCCTGTTCAACCACAACTATGTGGCCACGAACGACTCCAACACCATCGTCAAGTTTGCTGATGATGGTGGTAGGCCTGATCACCGACGATGATGAGACCGCCTACACGGAGGAGATCAGAGACCTGGCAGTGTGATGCCATGACAAAAACCTCTCCCTCAATGTCAGTAAGACAAAGAAGCTGATCGTGGACTACAGGAGAAAGAGAGCACAGCACTTCCCCATCCACATCGACAGGGCTGTAGACGAGTGGGTGAGGGGTTTAAGTTTGTTACATTTTAGTCATTTAGCAGACCCTCTTATCCAGAGCAACTTACAGTTAGTGCATTCATCTTAAGATGGCTAGGTTTGGACAGTCACATTTCACAGGCACAGTAAGTACACTTTCCCTCAATAAAGTAGCTATCAGCAAAGTCAGAGCTAGAAGGGGAGGGCAAGTGTTGGATCAGGATTTTATTTTTGTATTTTGGGTGAGGGGAATTATAAAATTAAGACACTCTTTGAAGATGTAGGGTTTCCTTGGTGTCCACATCACTAAGGACTTAACAAGAAGTTAAGAGGGAACGACAGCGCCTCTTCCCCCTCAAGAGGCTGAAAAGATTTGGCATGGGTAGGCCCTCGGATCCTCAAAGTTCTTCAGCTGACGACCCAGTACATCACTGGGGCTGAGCTCCCTGTCATCCAGCACCTCTATCAGGCGGTTTCAGTGGAAGGTCTGGAAAAATGACTAAAGACTTCAGCCACCCAAGCCATGGACTGTTCATTCTGATACCGTCCAGAAAACGGTACTGGATATTCGGATTTCGGACCAACAGGGTCCGAGGCAGCTTCTACCTCCAAGCAACTAGCCTGCTAATTAGCCATAAGACCACTAAATTGTAAATTAAATGGTTGCCTGGGCTATTTGCATTGACCTTATCTTGCACTAACTCTATGCAGTTAGGAGACTATATATAAACACTGTATAGGCCTTCACACACTCTACACTGACACACATAATCACACATAATCACACATTCATCATTGCTGCTGCTGCTACTCTGTTCTGTTCTCTTACTCTTATTAGTATCTATCTGATGCCTTGACACTTCATCTACCTTATTTACCTCATGCCCCTGCAAATTGGTACTGGTACTCCCGCTAATGTAAATTAATTGTGTATTTTATTCCTCTTTCTATGACTATTTTTGTTAGCATTCATAGATTCTGCATTGTTGAGAGAGGCTGTATAAGCAAGCATTTGATAGTAAAAGTCAGCATTTGTTGTATTATTTGATTAGCATCTGGTTGGGGGGTTGGGGGATGGGGAGGGTTCGTTACAAGGTAGTAGTGCTCTTTAATTTATTTATTTTCGCGAAGAAGATGATCACCTGGGATCAGCTCTCAATGTATGTCGCAACAGGAAGTTGTTGGCATTCGAATCAGACAACAACAACATTAGCAGAACAGCAGAGTTCTCAGTCGAAGTCCATCCGACAAAGTAATAACGACTTTTATATTAATATGATGTCAGTAATATGTGCTTGCATATGAACCTCTCGGGTTTCTCTGGCTAATGTTAATCTTGCTTGCAAGTGTTATGTGAGTGTGGCTGCGCTTTGTGCTAACTTGTTAGTTAGCAAGTTAGCTAACGCGTTAGCTGCCTTGGTTGGAGACACTATTGTCGATATCAGTCCGTAGCTAACGTTAGCTAACCACAAAAGCCAGTCAAATATGATAACACATTTTAAAACAGAGCTAGCTAACTTGACAATGTTTGTCCGATTTATTAGCTAACTAACGTTAGCTCACATAGCTAGGGCCCCGAGAACATTAGTGTAGCTATCCAGTTAACGTTAGGTGGATGATTCCTTTGCTTTTGGACCATGACCTCATTATGTATGTGTGTTCCTTCAGTATTATCGATGGATAACACCGGATATTGCAACGATAGCTTCAATAGCATACGAAGTAGCACAAGTGACGAGGACATGGTGGAGATAGCAGGGTCGACATTAGACTTCTCTAACACGGAGGATGTACCACCCTTGGACCGAGACTATGGTTCTGGTAAGACCAAGGCCCATGTCTCTGTTGTAGTGTATACGCGCGCGCGCGCACACACATCATGGATTTGTTCATGTGTGTCTTGTTTTGGCAGGTGTGTTGTTTGATCAAATGTCTATTAGTTATGAGTAAACGGTAACACATTAATCTAGGCCAGCCTACATTGCTGGGATTTAATATAAGTGAGAACAAAGTCCGCTTTGCATTCCTTCCTTAGTTTTGATTTGGTTTAATTTGACACCAATTGAATTTGGAATATGCAGTTATTAGGCCTAAACTATTCTGATCACATCCCAAACCTCACACTCAGTGAGGTGCCACTGTTTTTCATCAATATTTTCCAGCTATTTTATCTGTAACACATTGTTCCCTTTAGGTATGTGTTATTGATATGCAAGTAAAACCGTTGTTATTAGATAAACACTAAGGGGTAGTTTCCCAGACACTGATTAAGCCTAGTCCTAGACCAATGGATAATCTACATTACAAAAAAATATATATATTATTAGTCGAAGACTAGGTTTAGCCTAATCTGTGTCTGGGGAAACTGCCCTTCAAGCAATGCCAGCTCTAGAATGTGTTTTCCCTCTGTCCATCGAATCTCTTCAATTCCTCACATCTCTTCTTCATCCCTTCTCCTCCAGGGGATAACCCAGGTATGGAGGAGGTGAACGGGGTTCCTAAACTGATGGACCTGCTTGATGAGCCTGTGCCTGGGGTGGGCACCTATGAGGACTTTAACACCATAGACTGGGTGCGGGAGAAGTCCAAAGACCGTGACCGGCACAGAGAGGTGACCCACATCCTATTTATCTCCTTGTCCTTTTAATTCTTAGTCTTAACCCACTTCCCAACCCATAACAAAACGTGTGTCTCAAACAGGCTTCAGATCAGTATCTATGTATACTTGTCATCATTATTAGGTGTAGTAGCAACACCTGTATAAGCTACATGGCATTACTGTCTGAATCAAAAGCATCATAGTATTATAACAACTATTTATTTCACCTGTCTGATGTGTAGATTACCAGTAAAAGCAAAGAGTCTACATGGGCGCTGGTGAACAGTGTCTGTGATGCTTTCTCTGGATGGCTGCTCATGCTGCTGATTGGACTCATGTCAGGTCAGCCTAATTGTATACAGATTGATGATGCATAAATGCTTTTTCATTTGATTCCCTCTACTAAGACCCACACAGCAATGCACCTGGGAGCCATTGGTAGTGTTAGTAATTTACCGTGTGGTCTATTCCAGGCGCGTTGGCAGGTGGGATTGACATATCAGCCCACTGGATGACAGACCTGAAGGAAGGGGTTTGTCTGAACGGGTTCTGGTTCAACCATGAACACTGCTGTTGGACCTCTAACGAGACCACCTTCCAAGAGAGGGACAAGTGTCCACAGTGGAAAAGCTGGGCTGAGCTCATCATCGGCACAACAGAGGTGTGCTAAAATATTACTACTTGGCCCATTGTGTTTATTGTATGTGATTATTTTTGTCACAGTCTGATTGTGAAATTTGTGTCTGTAGGGTCCCTTTGCGTACATTATGAACTACCTAATGTATGTGTGCTGGGCTCTGCTATTCTCCTTCCTGGCCGTGACACTGGTCAGGGCCTTCGCCCCCTATGCCTGTGGTTCTGGAATCCCAGAGGTAAGATTTGTTAATTTCTTTACCCTTATTTGATATGTCTTCTTTTGAATGAGGACAAAGGATGTGGTTTATTTTCCCATGCTATTTGCTTTCTCTCCCAGATCAAAACCATATTGAGTGGTTTCATCATCCGAGGGTACCTGGGGAAGTGGACACTGGTGATTAAGACCATCACCCTGGTCCTGGCTGTGTCGTCGGGGCTCAGCCTGGGGAAGGAGGGGCCCCTGGTCCACGTGGCCTGCTGCTGTGGCAACATCCTCTGCCACCTCTTCACCAAGTACCGCAAGAATGAGGCCAAGCGCAGAGAGGTGAGAAATGGGGCCTAAAATTCACTTTTTGGTCCACCAGCCACTGGCAGGTAGATGGAAAAATATACCAGCCACTCAGATTTTTTAAATTTTATTGTATAATTACCTAAAAAAACAAGATGACCATGCTTACTGTTTCTAAAACAAGAAATGTATTCGTATGAAGCATTGTGATATATATTGTGATCTATTCCTCAATTTCATTTCATTTTTTGTGACCTGAGTCTTTTAACCAAAATATCAGATGAGACAAAATGTTAAGCTGCCCTTTTAAAGGTGAGGGGTTACCGTGGTAACGGGGCCACTGAGTCGTGTGTCGTGTAGTAGACAGCATATCTTCGCTATCAATTGAAGCAGCAGACTCAAACTAACATTGAAAACCAACTGTCCTTGTGAACTAAACAATGCTCATTTCGTAGATTTTCGTGTAAATTAGACCGACTTTTATGCCTGTGCACTTGGCATCTAAGAATGAATGTATTAGCACATTGCACAAAGCTCTCCAGACAGCAGGCAGCGTTGCTGTGCGAGGTGGGATAGAGATTGGTATTTATTTGTGCTATAAGCAGCTGTAAAACAAAATAGAAGAAAACAGCTACTGCAGCATTTTTCCCTACTTGACTTTTCACTATTTCTATTTGCGAATGTAATGCTCGCATTGTAGAGCCTTGCAAATTGACCACCCGCAACGTGGCTGGGGAAATCCACATTCTTACCCGCTAATACCTAAATCTACCTGCATTTGGCGGGTGTTCATTTTATGCTGCACTGGGCTATTCACAAACATTTGAACCCTTTTTTAAATGGATGGATACAATACTGGTTAACCTTTTTAACTATTATTTAACTAATATTTTAAGGAACTGGCACAAATTGCAAAAGCTAGCACCACTGATGTTGTTTTGACTCAAATCAAGCTGTATCAAGAGTGAGAGCCTCAAGTCATATTCAGCAGGAAAACCCCATTCAACTATAAATAGCCTGTGGCTGGTTTGAGGATTTCAACAAACGCATACCACAAGGTGATGTTTTTGCTTCTCTGCTACAGTGAGATGGTATTAATGGAAGTACAATGCCACAAACATGCGGTGACTCTGTCTCCCTTCTGTAAACTTTGTGCCTGAGATTTATTTTCCAACACAGAGATATTTTGCATTGAGTCATGAATCATCGTGTTATATTAATTGTTATTTAGCCATGTTGCTGAGCTGTGTTGTAAAGCATTAATGTACTGACACATTGATTTTTAGCTGTGTTGTAAAGCATTAATGTACTGACACCGATCACCTTCTTCCTTCCTTTGCTTGGTGGTTTGTGTTGCAGGTTCTGTCTGCCGCTGCAGCAGTTGGTGTGTCTGTGGCTTTTGGGGCCCCCATAGGAGGAGTGCTCTTCAGTCTGGAGGAGGTAACAAGTGCCTTAGCTTCCTCCTTCTTGTGTAAATCTATGGGCTCTATGACTGTCAAATTGAAACACTCCTAAAGGTAACTTTTGAATGTTTATAAAGTTGACTATGATCACTGTGTAACTGTCCGTCTCCTCATGGCCCTGTCAGGTGAGCTACTACTTCCCTCTGAAGACCCTGTGGCGGTCGTTCTTCGCAGCCCTGGTGGCAGCCTTCACCCTGCGCTCCATCAACCCGTTTGGCAACAGCCGCCTGGTGCTGTTCTACGTGGAGTTCCACACCCCCTGGCACCTCCTGGAGCTCGTACCCTTCATCCTCCTGGGCATCTTCGGGGGCATCTGGGGCGCCTTCTTCATCCGTGCCAACATCGCGTGGTGCCGGAGGCGTAAGACCACGTGGCTGGGGCATTACCCGGTCCTGGAGGTGCTGGTTGTCACCGCGGTGACGGCGGTGGTGGCTTTCCCTAACAGCTACACCCGCACTAGCACCAGTGAGCTCATCTCTGAGCTCTTCAACGACTGTGGCCTGCTGGACTCCTCCAAGCTATGTAACTATGACAACGCCAATGTCACCAAGAGCAGCAACGAGCTGCCGGACCGCCCAGCTGGAAATGACGTTTACACGGCCATGTGGCAGCTGTCCCTGGCCCTGGTCTTTAAGATGCTCATCACCGTGGTTACCTTCGGCATGAAGGTACTGGAGAACCTCCGTCACATCTGTATGGCACATCTGTGCTTTGAGCGTTAATATAAGGATGTCGTTCCTCCAGGTTCCCTCTGGTCTGTTCATACCCAGCATGGCAGTAGGGGCGATCGCAGGCAGGCTGCTGGGAATAGGCATGGAGCAGCTGGCCTACTACCACCATGACTGGGCGATCTTCAGGGGCTGGTGTTCTCCTGGTGCTGACTGCATCACCCCAGGCCTCTACGCCATGGTGGGGGCTGCTGCCTGCTTAGGTAAGGCCTGCGTGGCTACTGTATGTTAGCACCATGCATGTTTAACAGCTTTTCATTTTGTCTTTACTCTAGGCTCCTTTTTCCTGGTTCAATGTTGTCTTGTGGTTAGAGGTCGACCGATTATGATTTTTCACTGCCGATACAGATTTATTGGAGGACCAAAAAAAGCTGATACCGATTAATAGGCCGTTTTTAATCTTGTAATTTTTTACCTTTTTTTTAATATATATATATTTGTAATAATGACAATTACAACAATACTGAATGAACAATGAACACTTTTATTTTAACTTAATATAATAAATAAAGAACATCTATTTAGTCTCAAAAAAATTATGAAACATGCTCAGTTTAGTTTAAATAATGCAAAAACACAGTGTTGGAGAAGAAAGTAAAAGTACCAAATGTGCCATGTAAAAAAAGCTAATGTTTAAGTACCTTGCTCAGAACATATGAAAGCTGGTGATTCAATATTCCCAGTTTTTCAATATTTCCAGTTAAGAAGTTTTAGGTTGTAGTTATTATAGGAATTATGATGCGTCAACGATTTCTCTCTATACCATTTGTATTTCATATACCTTTGACTATTGGATGTTCTAATAGGCACTTTAGTATTGCCAGCCTAATCTCTGGAGTTGATAGGCTTGAAGTCATAAACAGCGCTGTGAATAAAGCATTGCTAAGAGCTGCTGGCAAACACAGTAAAGTTTGAATGAGTGCTTATGAACCTGCTGCTTACCACCACTCAGTCAGACTGCTGTGTCAAATAACGAATCATAGACTTAATTATAATATAATAAACACAGAAACACAAGCCTTTGGTCATTAATATGGTCAAGTCCGGAAACTATCATTTCGAAAACGAAACCTTTATTCTTTCAGTGAAATATAGAACAGTTCCTTATTTTATCAAACAGGTGGCAACCCTAAGTCTAAATATTGCTGTTACATTGCACAACCTTTAATGTTATGTCATAATTATATAAAATACTGTCAAATTAGTTCTTAACGTGCCAGACGGCCCAAACTGTTGCATATACCCTGACTCTGCGTGCAATCAATGCAAGAAAAGTGACACAATTTCCCTAATTAATATTGCCTGCTAACCTGGATTTCTTTTAACTAAATATGCAGGTTTAAAAAATATATACTTCTGTGTATTGATTTTAAGAAAGGCGTTGATGTTTATGGTTAGGTACATTCGTGCAATGATTGTGTTTTTTTCACAATTGCGCCTTTGTTAAATCATCCCCCGTTTGGCGAAGTTGGAGGCTGTGATTCGATGATAAATTAACAGGCACCGCATTGATTATATGCAACGCAGGACACGCTAGTTAACCTAGTAATATCATCAATCATGTGTAGTTAACTAGTGAATATGTTAAGTTTAATGCTAGCTAGCAACTTAACTTGGCTCCTTGTTGCACTCGCGTAACAGGTGGTCAGCCTGCCACACAGTTTCCTCGTGGAATGCAATGTAATCGGCCTCCAAAAATGCCGATTACCGATTTGTTATGAAAACTTGAAATCGGCCCTAATTAATCGGCCATGCCGATTAATCGGTCGACCTCTACTTGTGGGTATGCCGAATGTTTTCTGCCTCCACCCCTCTCTCTGTGCCACCCACTCCCTCCCCACTGGCTTTGTGCCCACAGGTGGGGTGACCCGTATGACTGTGTCCCTGGTGGTCATCATGTTCGAGCTGACGGGAGGGCTGGAGTACATCGTGCCCCTGATGGCTGCGGCCATGACCAGTAAGTGGGTGGCGGACGCCATCGGGCGCGAGGGGATCTACGAGGCTCACATCCGCCTCAACGGATACCCCTTCCTGGAGGCCAAGGAGGAGTTCAGTCATAAGACCCTGGCCATGGACGTGATGCGGCCGCGTCGCAGTGACCCGCCGCTCTCCGTACTGACCCAGGACGGCATGACGGTAGAGGACGTGGAGACCATGATCACTGACACCACCTACAGCGGCTTCCCCGTGGTGGTCTCCCATGAGTCCCAACGCCTCGTGGGATTCGTGCTGCGAAGGGACCTCACCATCTCCATAGGTAGGGATGACAGATCATCATCATGCTGAGGTGCTGGCTTTTGACCCACATGCTCTGTCACCTTTGTCAAAACAATGTCATGTATATAATACATTATATTTACAGTGGGGCAAAAAAAGTATTTAGTCAGCCACCAATTGTGCAAGTTCTCCCACTTAAAAAGATAGAGGCCTGTAATTTTCATCATAGGTACACTTCAACTATGACAGACAAAATGAGAAAAAAATACCAGAAAATCACATTGTAGGATTTTTAATGAATTTATTTGCAGATTATGGTGGAAAATAAGTATTTGGTCACCTACAAACAAGCAAGATTTCTGGCTCTCACAGACCTGTAACTTCTTCTTTAAGAGGCTCCCCTGTCCTCCACTCGTTACCTGTATTAATTGCACCTGTTTGAACTTGTTATCAGTATAAAAGACACCTGTCCACAACCTCAAACAGTCACACTCCAAACTCCACTATGGCCAAGACCAAAGAGCTGTCAAAGGACACCAGAAACAAAATTGTAGACCTGCACCAGGCTGGGAAGAATGAATCTGCAATAGGTAAGCAGCTTGGTTTGAAGAAATCAACTGTGGGAGCAATTATTAGGAAATGGAAGACATACAAGACCACTGATAATCTCCCTCGATCTGGGGCTCCACGCAAGATCTCACTCCGTGGGGTCAAAATTATCACAAGAACGGTGAGCAAAAATCCCAGAACCACACGGGGGCCCTAGTGAATGACCTGTCGAGAGCTGGGACCAAAGTAACAAAGCCTACCATCAGTAACGCACTACGCCGCCAGGGACTCAAATCCTGCAGTGCCAGACGTGTCCCCCTGCTTAAGCCAGTACATGTCCAGGCCCGTCTGAAGTTTGCTAGAGAGCATTTGGATGATCCAGAAGAAGATTGGGAGAATGCCATGTGGTCAGATGAAACCAAAATTTTACTTTTTGGTAAACTCAACTTGTCGTGTTTGGAGGACAAAAAACACCATACCTACTGTGAAGCATGGGGGTGGAAACATCATGCTTTGGGGCTATTTTTCTACAAAGGGACCAGGACGACTGATCCGTGTGAAGGAAAGAATGAATGGGGCCATGTATCGTGAGATTTTGAGTGAAAACCTCCTTCCATCAGCAAGGGCATTGAAGATGAAATGTGGCTGGGTCTTTCAGCATGACAATGATCCCAAACACACCGCCCGGGCAACGAAGGAGTGGCTTCGTAAGAAGCATTTCAAGGTCCTGGAGTGGCCTAGCCAGTCTCCAGATCTCAACCCCATAGAAAATCTTTGGAGGGAGTTGAATGTCCGTGTTGCCCAGCAACAGCCCCAAAACATCACTGCTCTAGAGGAGATCTGCATGGAGGAATGAGCCAAAATACCAGCAACAGTGTGTGAAAACCTTGTGAAGACTTACAGAAAACGTTTGACCTCTGTCATTGCCAACAAAGGGTATATAACAAAGTATTGAAAAACTTTTGTTATTGACCAAATACTTATTTTCCACCATCATTTGCAAATAAATTCATTAAAAATCCTAGAATGTGATTTTCTGGATTTTTTTTCTCATTTTGTCTGTCATAGTTGAAGTGTACCTATGATCAAAATTACAGGCCTCTCTGATCTATTTAAGTGGGAGAACTTGCACAATTGGTGGTTGACTAAATACTTTTTTGCCCCACTGTATATAGCTCTTTTCAAGGACCCAAAGTTGCTTCTTATTTGGTCTTATCCCACTGACAGCCCTCAGTAACCCCTCCCTCTCCTCTCAGATAATGCCAGACAGCGTCAGGATGGGATAGTGAGCACATCAAGGGTCTTCTTTACAGAGTACACGCCCCCTCAGCCCCCCAACAGCCCCCCTCCTCTGAAGCTCAGAGGCATCATGGACCTTAGTCCCTTCACCGTCACAGACCACACCGCCATGGACATTGTGGTGGACATCTTCAGGAAGCTGGGCCTGCGCCAGTGCCTCATCACACACAATGGGTAACACACCTGCTACTGAGAACTAGCTATGTAATTAGTGACCTCTACTTACATCTATAGTGGACTGATTTCATAAGTAGAATAGAGCAGCCCCCCAAAGACAGACACACAAAAAAATGACTTAACTGATAAAACATGTTATTAAAAAATGCCACTAAATTGGCTTGTCCATTTTTTTTATATCCTTTTTGTTTTGTTGTATTATGGTAAGAAGTCCAGACCTCTTTGACATTTTGTCCCTCTTTTTTTGCAGCCGCTTGCTGGGTATTATCACAAAGAAGGACATTCTGAAGCACGTGGCTCAGATAGCCAACCGGGACCCAGACTCGATCCTCTTCAACTGATGGTATAGTACCAGCTGCAGCACCGTGGGCCAGACATCACTGTGGAACCACTGCTTTCGCCCAGGCCTCTCTAAACTGCACTATGTTCATGTCTAGTGGACTCCTCCCTGCTGTGACAACTAGCCACTCCATTAGAACTCTAGTGGACTCCTCCCTGCTGTGAAAACTGGCCACTCCATTAGAACTCTAGTGGACTCCTCCCTGCTGTGACAACTAGCCACTCCATTAGAACTCTAGTGGACTCCTCCCTGCTGTGAAAACTGGCCACTCCATTAGAACTCTAGTGGACTCCTCCCTGCTGTGACAACTGGCCACTCCATTAGAACTCTAGTGGACTCCTCCCTGCTGTGACAACTGGCCACTCCATTACAACTGGAGAGGTAGAGGATTCGTTGTTCTTCAACACCAAGCTGGCTTTCCAGGATTGGCCCAAAAGATGAGTTGGATTTAGAAAAGATGTATGACTTCTTAAATGAGCGTCAGTAACTGGGAGAATATTTTTTCTTGGCTCTGTTGGCAGGAGTGGTCTTCCTTTTCAGTTGACAGATGAGAGCAGGCATGCTGGGTAGGGCATGTGTCTCTGGAGAGACCAAGGATTGTAAACGAGCAGAGACCAAGTCTGGAGTCTGAGATATAAACCACACCACTGCCAAGACATACTCTACCCTCCCTCCTCTACATAGACATCTTAACCCATACAATCACTAAGCTAGGAGTGAAAATTATCAGCTTCTACCTATCAAAGTATCATGAAGATATGCACCGTTTAAATTGTGATGTCTGCCTGAAATATTTGTCATTAATGAGCACTTGCATATGGCTGTCAAGACTAAATGTATTTTCTCTGGTGTTTCTTTCCTTGGAAATGTCATATTCCTCATTGTTTTTTCATGTAATTGGTTGTGGTTTAACACAGACCTGGAGATGATGTCCTCTTCGTACAGGGACACTGTGTAAGGTAGCATGGATTTCTTATTCACCAGGATAAAATAAGCTCCGTAAATAACCCTCCTCTGAAACCTGCATGCTCTGGTTCTCTTTGACCACAGGGAGGCGCTACTGTGCACCACCCAGCTGTGGTTACAGTCACATTACTATACTTTTTTACCAGGTCATCAGTAACAAACACTCAAAAGATTAATTGTATTACTCATTTAGAATATGTATCTCTATATATTTCTGGTTTGTATGACCTTTTCTGTGAATATTACGTATTGTATAGGTTTATAGATCACTTTATCCAGCACACTCTAGAATCCTCAGTGATGAACAGCCTAACAGGCAGTCTGAGTATGAGGTCAAAGAGAAGAGTAGTGTTGGATGAGGTGATGGGATGATTAAGGGAGAGGACTCCAGTGTGTCACATCTCTTTTCATCCTCCAGCTATTATCTCTCCTCTCGCAATGTCTATGGATCTGCATGGCCAGGGCAGGGGATCAAGAGACAGGACTTCCCTGTCAACAGTCTAGTAAAGAACTGGATCTCTTCTCCCTATTTCCTCATGCACTTGCTGTCTCACGACACCCTCATGCTCTTACCCTCCATACAACATCAAAGTCCACACTAAGAATGAGCAATTGAAATGTAGCATATTCTGTCTCTTATACATGAACAAAGCCAAGGAACCTCAAATCTCACTTTTATCTAGAGCAGATACCTTTGGAGGTTGATGGTGGACATTCTTAAACTAGATTAATGTATTCCTGTTAATCATGTCTTATCGTTTAAGGACAAGTGTGACTTCAACCAAGTTCTTTGTGTTGTATACCGTACCATAGTTCATTACATCAGTAAAAGGTTTGACTTTGGGGTCTCAAAGGTAAACACATTATCACTTAAAAAGCACTCCATTTCAAAATAACATGCTTATCAGTTGTTTTTGGAGATGCAGCTACAGTAATCATATTTAACATCATCAAACCATGTCTATTTTTATTTCTGCAAACTGCAATGGGTTTGTATCACTACCGTCTTACGTAAACATGCAACTGAGATTCAAAAACATTGAAATATCAATTTATTCCCTGTCATTTCATATTTGCCTTGAATTAAAACAACGTTGACTTTCACATGAGTAAATTTGTGCTCATTGTGCCCAGTTACTCACCAATAAGTATGTTTGGAGTCATTCTCACTCCAACATCATGAACCCATTGAACCCCTCCCTGAGGATCTAACCATTATGACTCAATGCTGTGGGCTGAGGGCTGTGTGGGTGGCCTGTCATGCCTTTCATGAGAAAGTGACAGGAAGATGTCTAGACAGTAAATGTTTATAGTTTCAAACAATAGTCAAATACACAGTCAAAGAGTCACTCTTTTTAGACATTGCAAACAGTTTTACATCAAACCCAAACAAATCAATAACACATTGTCCATTAGGATGTGGCCCTGAACAGTGCTTAACAGGAAGTTCAAAATTGGCTCTGACAATACTTCATATTTTTTTCTCTCACAGGTATGTTGCCTGTAAAAATAAAACGGGCAATGTTTTTTAAAACCCAATTCATACAATCTAATTTTTACCACATTCTTGCCGAGATGGGCCTTTTTAAAAATTGCCTGTCCACATGCCGGCAAGTTCAGGGGTGGGAGTAGATGTGGGTGGGCATGTATAGTATTTGAATAAATCCTTTGCATATAGACTACACCGTCACAAAGAAATCCATTATTAATTCGTTTTTTTGGCAAATCCTAAAAAACACAAGACTAATAAAATGTATTTTCAAAAGAATAGAACGGCATATATTGGGTTTAATTATGTGACTGGTCTGTGCAGTCTATGGGCTAGATGGCTACGCCATGCACATGAAATCCATAGTTCTTTTGTTCGTTACACAGACAAGACACATGTAGGCTACCCTGATCACAATCAACATACATATTTTATAGTAGGCTAAGAATTTAATGAAATACAACAGAATAAAATACAAATAATATTTTTGCCACACAACGTGTGGAACCGCTGTGGAACCGCAAATGATATTTTGAAAACAGACCAAGTCAATTTCATTCTTTTATTTTAAAAAATCCATGTTTCAGCTCTTACCATCACTCAGCTTTGTTAGGGAGCAGATTTAGGGTCTTACATTGAGAGAAACTTGGCGAACATTACAACAGTCTTAATTGTAGAGGCTTTGTCGCCAACATGGTCTCGGAGTATTTTGTATTATTCTGTATTTAGCATGATATGTTATGTTTCGTATGGTGTGTTAATTAGTGGGATGTCCATCATCCATTTAATTTCGTATGACATGGCAATTTTTTGTTGCGGTTACCGTTAGCTAGGTGGCTAGTTGGCTACCGCAAATTTTAGCTAGTTGGCTAACATTCGCTCTAGGGGTTAAATTTAGTTAGTTAGGTAGGGTTAGAGTTAGCCAACATGCTAAGTATTTGCAACCAAAAAAAAGTAAGTAGTTTCTAATTAGCTAAAATGCTAAAGTTGTCAGTGATGAGATTCAAACAAGCAACCTTTGGGTTGCTAGATGTTTGCGTTATACTTATTATTATAGTATTATTAGCTAGTCGTCTACAGTAGTACTAAGTTACTGTCCAGTGGTGAATCTCTGTCCCACTGGGCACACACTAGTTGAATCAAACAGACGTTAAATTGATGCATATGTCCAGTGGAGTATGACTGAAGACTAGTACTGATATCTGGTTAACTGCAGTAATCAGTAATACCTCCACCCACAGAAAACAATCAAAAGTTGTTGCTGGAAAAAAAGCAGTTCATTGCTATTTTATTTAACTAGGCACGTCAGTTAAGAACAAATTCTTATTTACAATGATGGACTACTTGTAAAGCCTCCCCAGCCAAACCCTCCCCTAACTCGGACGACGCTGGGCCAATTGTGCGCAGCCCTATGCTAAACGGAATAAATAGTAGAATTCTCAGTATGATGAAGGAATCCCAAGAGGGCCATTACCAAAATCCCTTCGAGCCTTACCGACGCCCATTAAATAAGGTTTTGTACAAATTAGAAGATTATGCCAGGATCAAGAAGAACTTTCACCATTCCTTGTATTTACCCCTTGAGTCCATTGTTTGTTAATCATCCATAATTAGCTATAGTTAGAGCTTGTATTCTCAATAGGTACATTCAACACTAAAATAACACCCTGGTGCAAGAGTGCTTGTTTAAATCAAAAACAAATGTTAAAATTTAAATCAAATTTAGTGTAAGTTACAGGTCAGATCAGAGCTAGTCTTGGAAATCCCAGACGTAGGGCAACATGTACATTGTGGGAAGCAACCGGTATGTCTAGAGAGATCAGGGCTGAAGAGTGGTTTCATATGGACACCAGAGCTATAGTTATCGTTGGTAGTTGGTAGTGCTGCATGCCATACTGTATATCGAAGAATTCACACATTCCTTAGTCTTATGCATTTCCACTATCCCTCTCAGTGCTGAAGATTCTTATTCGTGATTGTGCTACAGTACCAAAGCGGGATGCCAATTAGTCCGCACCACTCTTATTCAAATATATAGTTCTAATGTAGCCATCTGTGAGCCAGTTTTATTAATGGCCTGTGCACCAGCTAGCTATGTCAGAACCATGGTGATTTGTAGTCTATGTACAGTACATGTTTAGTATCCTCTTGTGTGATAGCTTTTCCCTCCTTAACCTCCATGCTCATGGGTCAAATCGAAATGCCCCAAAATAGCTGGATGAGTCCTCTGCGTGCACGGCTGTAGGTGACGACACAGAAACAAAGATCTCATCCCCGGCCCTCAGCTCAAACAGGCCTCCCTGGTAGACAGAGTGGAGGGCATACTCAGTGTCAGGCGCCCAGCACTTGGTGCCCACCCCCTTCAGCAACTGAAGGGGCTTGGCGTATGACGTCTTCTTGTAGACACACTGGACCAGCTGGTAGCTGGAGGAGCCCCCATGGTGGTTACCCCCCTCGTGGGTGAGGGAGGGATAGCGGAAGTACACCTGGGCATACAAGTAATAACGTCCGGACCGGGGGATGCGTAGGCGTCCATGAGACAGGGTCATGTTATGGAGATGGGAGCCGAAACTCTGGTTGCCCCAGGACCGGACCGGGTGGCGGCAGGACTGATGCAGGTCTTTCTGCGGGGCCAGGGATATAGGGCCTATAAGGAGGACAAAGGAAGATATTTCAATACAGACAGACAATTCAGAGCATTACTACTGTAGACTCAAAGATGAGTCGGCCTATACAGTGGCTTGCGAAAGTATTCACACCCCTTGGCATTTCTCCTAATTTGTTGCCTTACAACCTGGAATTAAAATAGATTTTTGGGGGGGGGTTTGTATCATTTTATTTACACAACATGCCTACCACTTTGAAGATGCAAAAACAATAAGACAAAGAAACTGAAAATTTGATGATACATAACTATTCACCCCTCAAAGTCAATACTTTGTAGAGCCACCTTTTGCAGCAATTACAGCTGCAAGTCTCTTGGGGTATGTCTCTATAAGCTTGACACATCTAGCCACTGGGATTTTTGCCCATTCTTCAAGGCAAAACTACTCCAGCTCCTTCAAGTTGGATGGGTTTTGCTGGTGTACTGCAATCTTTAAGTCATACCACAGATTCTCAATTGGATTGGGGTCTGGGCTTTGACTAGGCCATTCCAAGACATTTAAATGTTTCCCCTTAAACCACTCAAATGTTGCTTCAGCAGTATGCTTAGGGTCATTGTCCTGCTGGAAGGTGAACCTCTGTCCCAGTCTCACATCTTTGGAAGACTGAAACAGGTTTCCCTCAACAATTTCCCTGTATTTAACGCCATTCCTTCAATTCTGACCAGTTTCCCTGCCGATGAAAAACATCCCCACAGTATGCTGTTGGTCTCGGAGTGATGAGAGGTGTTGGGTTTGCGCCAAACATAGCGTTTTCCTTGATGGCCAAAAAGCTCAATTTTAGTCTCATCTGACCAGAGTACCTTCTTCCATATGCTTGGGGATTTTTTTCTTTAAGCAATGTTTTTTTTCTTCTGGCCACTCTTCCGTAAAGCCCAGCTCTGTGGAGTGTACAGCTTAAAGTGGTCGTATGGACAGATACTCCCATCACTGCTGTGGAGCTTTGCAGCTCCTTCAGGGTTATCTTTGGTATCCTTGTTGTCTCTCTGATTAATGCCCTCCTTGCCTGGTCTGTGAGTTTTGGTGGGCAGCCCTCTCTTGGCAGGTTTGTTGTGGTGCCATATTCTTTCCATTTTTTAATAATGGATTTAATGGTGCTCCATGGGAGGTTCAAAGTTTCGGATATTTTTTATAACCTAATTCTGATCTGTACTTCTCCACAACTTTGTCCCTGACCTGTTTGGAGAGCTCCTTGGTCTTTGTGGTGCTGCTTGCTTGGTGGTGCCCCTTGCTTAGTGGTGTTGCAGACTCTGGAGCATTACAGAACAGGTGTACACTGGGATCATGTGACAGATCATGTGACACTTAGATTGCACACCGGTGGAATTTAACTAATTAAGTGACTTCTGAAGGTAATTGGTTGCACCAGATCTTATTTAGGGACTTGATAGCAAAGGGGTGAATAGATATGCACGCACCACTTTTCTGTTTTATTTTTATTTGTTTGTTTTTTAAACAAGTCATTTTTTCCACTTCACCAATTTTGACTATTTTGTGTATGTCCATTACATGAAATCCAAATAAAATTCCATTTAGATTACAGGTTGTAATGCAAAAAAATAGGAAAAACGCCAAGGGGGATGAATACTTTTGCAAGGCACTGTAGGTAATTGGATTCCTTTAACTTTGGTGAAATCTGTGCAGTAGGGAAACAGCTTTAAGGTGCATTGGATAGGAGAAAGAGAAAGCGGCAAGCGAAAATTCAGTCAAGAAACAAATAAGTATCGCTGTTCTGACGTATTTGTTAATGAGGACAACATTACTGCGTTCATGTGGATACATGATTTCTGGTGATCTGAATATGAAAACAGTGCCCTGTATGTGAAGTCTGAGGTTTATGTGAAATCATGACATAGTTAGAGATGAGCGATGCCACGCCTTTATTTTCTCAGATGGTCTTTGAAGATGTTCAGGTTCGGTTCCAGGCATAAGCGGTCGCTTCGGACCCCCGGATGTTAAAAAAATATATTTTTAAGAAATTAGTCAGGGTCTCAACTTACAATTGAGAGTAAGAATAGTAGAATACACAATGTGTAATTTTTTACAATTTGGATGTGCATCAGCAGTTTTTCTCTTGTTATGTCAGTCACTGACAGTCCTCAATGTCAGCTAACAATGTTAGACTGGTAGTTACTCTAGCCAGATATCAAAACCTGTAGTAATCGGACAGATACCGACCGGGCCCACATTGATTTTCGAAGTCATTCTCACACATTAATCATATTAACATGGCGTAAGTCATTAAAGAATGTGTAGAATTGCAGGAAATTTACTATAAAATTGCAAGGGTTTCTTTCCGATCTATGGCAAAATGTGTAGAATTGCAGAAAACGTACTTAAAACTGCAATATTTTCTCTACGTTCCATGGAAAAATGTGTAGATTTGCATGAAATTAACTAAAACTTAAATATTTCACTACACCGTCGAGACACCGTCGAGAGGGGTGCCACCAAAATATTTGCCGTGAGTTGGAGTGCGACCCAATCAAATTGCTTAGGGCCCCCAAAAGGATAGAGCTGGCCCTGCAGATGTTTGATATTAGTACAGTGTTTTTAAAGCTATACTGTTGAAATTGACTGACATTCTGCAATTTTATCCCAGCATAAAAACATTAGATTACATTAGATTAAACGAAATCAAAACAACTCTGCCAAAAGTGAATGTCCCACCAAAAGAACAAGAAAGCACAACATACTAGTCTCCCATACCCTGTAAGCTACTGTCTCGGAGTGTGAGGTGAGCAGAGGGCTTCCGATGCCCTGCAGAACTGACGGGCTTGGTTCTGGGCTGGGCACTGGGCTCTGAAAAGGAGAATAGCAGTGAGAGAACAGTAGCACCAGGAGTGGATATTAGATAGATAAGATATGCTATAATGATGATGATGACTGATGGATGGATGATTACCTGGAACGGCGTGTTTTGAAATAATGTTTTCTGTCACCTGAAAGACAAAACCCCTTTTTAAGATGTGACATAGAGCTCAATGGAGAACACACAGCATAGGATTGATTATAGTACAGCCTATCTATGACATGCAGTGCAGCATTCCTCTTGAGCAATCCAATTCTTTGTAATTCCAATTTCATGCTGAACACAATTTTTCTTTTTTTTTACAAGCTCTTTTGACAAAGTCGAGAGGGTACACATTTTATTGGGACCTGGACACATCCCAGTAAATTATCTCACTCCCTAGATTTCATGGAAAAACACAAGGAGGCGACAGACCAGATGTGCGACTGCCTCAATTGGTTTTTCAACTGAAATAATGAAAAACAGCTGTGCTCTTTGAAGATGAATCATCATGCACTCTCAAATGCTACTCCCACCCACCCCTTGATCAGGATCTACACTACCGTTCAAAAGTTTGGAGTCACTTAGTAATGTCCTTGTTTTCCATGAAAACATACATGAAATGAGTTGCAAAATGAATAAGAAATATAGTCAAGACGTTGACAAGGTTATAAATAATGATTTTTAATTTAAATAATAATTGTGTCCTTCAAACTTTGCTTCGTCAAAGAAACCTCGATTTGCAGAAATCTTTAGCATTCTAGTTGTCAATTTGTTGAGGTAATCTGAAGAGATTTCACCCCATACTTCCTGAAGCACCTCCCACAAGTTGGATTGGCTTGATGGGCACCTCTTACGTACCATACGGTCAAGCTGCAGCTCAATAGGGTTGAGATCTGGTGACCGTGCTGGCCACTCCATTATAGACAGAATGCCAGCTGACTGCTTCTTCTCTAAATAGTTCTTGCATAGTTTGGAGCTGTGCTCTGGGTCATTGTCCTGTTGTAGGAGGAAATTGGCTCCGTCCACAGGGTATAGCATGGCATTGCAAAACAGAGTGTACAAACCCTGTACAAATCTCCCACTTTACCACCATTAAAGCACCCCCAGACCATCACATTGCCTCCACCATGCTTGACAGATGGCGTCAAGCACTCCTCCAGCATCTTTACATGTTTTCTGCATCTAACAAATGTTCTTCTTTCTGATCCGAACACCTCAAACTTACATTAGTCTGTCCATAACACTTTTTTCCAATCTCACTCTGTCCAGTGTCTGTGTTCTTTTGCCCATCTTAATCTTTTATTTTTATTGGCCAGTCTGAGATATGGCGTTTTCTTTGCAACTCTGCCTAGAAGGCCAGCATCCCGGAATCGACCCTTCACTGTTGATGTTGAGACCGGTGTTTTGCGGGTATTATTTAATGAAGCTGCCAGTTGAAGACTTGTGAGGCATCTGTTTCTCAAACTAGACAATCAAATGTACTTGTCCTATTGCTAAGTTGTGCACCGGGGCCTCACACTCCTCTTTCTATTCTGGTTAGAGCCAGTTTGCTCTGTTCTGTGAAGGGAGTAGTACACAGCATTGTACGAGATCTTCAGTTTCTTGGCAATTTCTCACATGAAATAGCCTTCATTTCTCAGAACAAGAATAGACTGACGAGTTTCAGAAGAAAGTTCTTTGTTTCTGGCCATTTTGAGCCTGTAATCGGACCCACAAGTGCTGATGCTCCAGATACTCAGCTAGTCCTAAGAGAAGGCCAGTTTTATTGCTTCTTTAATCAGAACATCAGTTTTCAGCTGTGCTAACATAATTGCAAAAGGGTTTTCTAATGATCAATTAGCCTTTTAAAATTATGAAGTTGGATTAGCTAACACAACGTGCCATCGGAACACAGGAGTGATGGTTGCTTATAATGGGCCTCTGTACACCTATGTAGATATTCCATAAAATAATCTGCCGTTTCCAGCTACAATAGTCATTTACAACATTAACAATGTCTACACTGTATTTCTGATCAATTTGATGTTATTTCAATTGACAATTTAAAAAAAAAAATTCAAAAACACAGACATTTCTAAGTGACCCCAAACTTTTGAACGGTAGCTTCCTGCCATCCAGGACCTATATAATAGGCGGTGTCAGAGGAAAGCCCATAAAATTGTCAGAGACTCCAGTCACCTAAGTTATAGACTGTTTTCTCTGCTACCGCACGGCAAGCGGTACCAGAGCGCCAAGTCTAGGTCTAAAAGGCTCCTTAACAGCTTCTACCCCCAAGCCATAAGACTGCTGAACAATTAATAAAATTGTTCAGTATATAGCCTCATTATTGTTATTCTTATTGTGTTACTTTTTATTTTACTCAACTTGGTAAATATTTTCTTAACTCTTCTTGAACTGCACTGTTGGTTAAGGGCTTGTAAGTAAGCAATTCACGGTAAAGTCTACATTTGGTGTATTCGGCACGTGTGACAAATAACGTTTGATTTGATTTGATTTATTTGACGTGTGACAGAAAGAGACCATGATGATTCTTACAGCTTTACCTAATTAGTGAATAATTTGTTCTTAACTTACTTGCCTAGAAAGGTTAAATAAATAAAACATTTTTTTTGTGGTTTTTAAAGATCAAGTGAAATTCATGTGGTTTTTCCGTAAGAGTAAACTAGAGAATTGAGTATGATGCAATGTGGACCATTGGAAGAGGAAAGCTGGAGAGGAGCTTTGTCTGATATTTGGGTTTAAGCTGGGGTTAGACCTCCATTAACAACCATGCATCAGAGGGGAAGCTTATGTACGTAAGGTTCTGAAGTATTCCATCACTGGACTAAGCTCTGAGATCAGAAACGTCAACACAGCATGTTACGTGTAAGGCAAAAGTGAATGCTATTATAACTCTCTCCCTTGTTAGGAATTCCATCACCATGTGTATGTAGTACTTCTACAAACATCGTCGCTATTTCAATAGTTTGTAATGAACAAATGTTCATGTAAAAATCTATGACTGTGTAACTGAGACATTGACAGTTAAGCTCCTGCAGCCCTCCCACTCAAACACATTATGGATGACGGAGTGGGTGTTCCCCTCCTCATCCAAGAATTGGATTACCCACTGGGCACACTGGTTGAATCAATGTTTCCTCGTCATTTCAATGGAATTACGCTGAACCAACGTGGAACAGACGTTGAATTGACGTCTGTGCCCAGTGGGCGGGCTTTAACGGCAACTCAGATCAATTCAAACCTGTCGTAGAACAAAGACATACATCATGGCAGCATCAAACAGCAGGTGGTACCCACCTTGGTGACATAGGCCTTTATTCCCTGGGCCAGTTTGATGCAGGGCTCCCCAAACAGTTGAAGCAGAGACTCCGGTATCTCCTGGTCTTTCTCCAGGGCATTAAGGAGCCCCAGGCAACGTAACTCCTCAGCCACCCCTTGACTCCTCACCTGCACAGCACAACCCACACAGGACAGGGATAAGTAGGTATCTTTGTCTGTATCTGTATTAGAGGACAAGGATGCAACTACTTTGTTTTGGGTTTACCCCATAAAAAATATAGACCTTGTATCGCCATAACATCTGCGATGTAATTCTTTTAAATATTATTGTTCTATTTTCAAAGGATTAACTAACAGGCTTGATGGCACAGACCAGAAAGAGTGTGCTGCTTTTTATAAATACTATATATATATAAAAAAATACTATATATTATATATACTATATAAATACTATATATACTATATATAAATACTTCCTGACTGATGTCTTGTTGCTTCAATACATCCACATAATGTTCCTTCTCATGATGCCATCTATTTTGTGAAGTGCACCAGTTCCTCCTGCAGCAAAGCACCCCCACAACATGATGCTGCCACCGCTGTGCTTCACGGTTGGGATGGTGTTCTTTCACTTACAATTCTCCCCCTTTTTCCTCCAAACATTATGATGATCATTATGGCCAAACAGTTCCATTTTTGTTTCATCAGACCAGAGGACATTTCTCCAAAAAGTACGATCGTTGTCCTCATGTGCAGTTGCAAACCGTAGTCTGGCTTATTTAATGACAGGTTTGGAGCAGTGGCTTCTTCCTTGCTGAGTGGGCCTTTCAGGTTCTGTCGATATAGGACTCGTTTTACTGTGTTTAAAAAAAGTTTCCTCCAGCATCTTCATAGGGTCCTTTGCTGTTGTTCTGGGATTGATTTGCACTTTTCGCACCAAAGTACGTTCATCTCTCGGAGACAGAACGCGTCTCCTTCCTGAGCGGTATGACGGCTGCATGGTCCCATGGTGTTTATACTTGCGTACTATTGTTTGTACAGATGAACGTGGTGCCTTCAGGCATTTGGAAATTGCTCCCAAGGATGAACCAGACATCCACAGGTACAGCTCCAATTGACTCAAATGATGTCAATTAGCCTATCAGAAGCTTCTAAAGCCATGACATAATTTTCTGGAATTTTCCAAGCTGTTTAAAGGCACAGTCAACTTAGTGTATGTAAACTTCTGACCCACTAGAATTGTGATACAGTGTTGAAATACGTGAAAGTGATAAGTGAAATAATCTTTCTGTAAACAATTGTTGGGGAAATGATCCGTGTCGTGCACAAAGTAGATGTCCTAACTGACTTGCCAAAACGATAGTTTGTTAACAAGACATTTGTGGAGTGGTTGAAAAACGAGTTTTAATGACTCCAACCTAAGTGTATGTAAACTTCCCACTTCCACTGTATTGACGTGTGCTGTGCTGTTAGTCACACTGCTGCAGTTGTACTTTTTCCAACACGATAACAACAAATGGCAAACATTCCCCGAAACGTGTTTTTGTTTTGATAAGTAATGCAGTACAAGATCAGTCATGTACATGATTTGATTGCTCTGCTTGGGTGCAAGTGAAACAACACCTTTCCCCATTGCCAACACCTCAGAACTTAGCTGACTCTAAACTTGGCAGCTTTTGTAACTTTGTACAATACTTAATACATTGTTAGTCAGGCCTTATGATAAAGTTTGACATAGCATTGAGTTGCAGTGAACTACAAATTCCTTTCCTCTCAACTAGTATTTGCCTGGTGACTACCAGTTTCATAAACTTTAATTGTTACTTCCAATGTGAGTGTTTTTTTCCCTGGGGGATGTGGTTAATTTGGGTTTGTGTCTTCCACCCCAGACTCATATTAGTGACTCGCTGGTTCTTTGTTTGTGCTGCTAACAGGCTCTGCCATCATTGTAACAATCCAATGCCAGACTACAGAAAGAGGATAATTTGACCCATGTAATTAGTACACTGATTAGACCTGACAGCTCCAGACTACATTGATTATTACAGTCATATTAAACAACATCCAATTACAACGTCTTCAGTGTATGCTGATACTTTACGTCGACAGATTTCACTTTTAATCAGCAGGTATCATACAATCTAAATGGGAAAGTGTACTGTCTTTATAAGTACGCATTATAGTTCTGATTAGGAGGTGAAGAATAATGTAGCCGACTGTATGTGTATTTATTATCCGTAGCTAGAATACTGTTTTTTAGAGTATTTGTAACAGGTTTATATAGGGTAGTTAGTTCATATACTCTTAATTATTAGATACGTGTTATTTTATTGGCAGACTGATTTGCATCACCCCAAGAAGACTCTATAGGCAACTACATACTTAATAAATGTTTTTATGCATGTACTCTGAATGTGTTGGCATAACTTTCCTGACTGGAGAACCAACTGTGAGCTGTAAAAAAAGAGAGCCTAAACAGAGGTTTTCTGGTTGTCATGCGAACATCAGCTGTTTTGTCAAAGAAAACGCCTTACCTGAGCAACTGACATGTTCAAGAAGACGAGGAGTCCAGTTGTCGAAGCTACTTGCAGTACAACCACGACAATAACGATCATTGGGACCCATAACTTTGACTGGACGTCTCGTGGGCTGTTTGATGCGGCCATGATATGTCTTTGTTCAACGACAGGTCTGAATTGATCTCGAGTTGCCATAAAATACAATTGGTGGATGAGGGGGGCCACCAACTCCGTCACCCATAAGACTGTCAATATTTTCTCTGTTGAGTGGGAGGGCTGCAAGGGCTAAACTGTCCAAATTCAACATCGCCCACGTGTCATTGTTGCCGAACACAAAGGCTTTTTTTCCCTGAGCGTTTTTATACAAATCTCCCGTGGGAAGATTCTGTAGCCTATAGCCTGCTACAAGTACTCGGTTTTCTAATTTGAACAGTCAACCTCACTATTTTAATTGGCTATAATGCTATATGTTTGGATCTGCTTTTTGCAAATAGGTAGGCTAAGTTTGACATGGTTGGTTTATTGATGCTTGATTTGTGTTAATCTAAAATGTAGCCTGTTTTTGTGGTCCTACGTGTTCAGTAGGTTATTGATATTGAGCTTTATTTGTAACACTCAAAGGCTCACATTCCCTCAGATAGAGTGAGAAGAAGACATTTTATCTGTCCACAAGTCAAACTGGCAGTCCCCAATTTCCTCACTGGTCCAGTAGACTCTAGCTGCAGACCTCATCTTTCAGGACCCTCATCTCTCAGGCTCTTCTCTATACTGCCTACTGGAGACCTCATCTCTCAGGCCCTTCCCCTAATCTCTCAAGCCCCTCTGATGAACCGCCTAGGGAAAACGAACCCCCTATTTCAATTGGCTCCTGAATGCTTATCATTTCATTGGCTCCTGACTACTTCCTCATTCTACAGGTCACAGTAGCAGCCATTTTTCTAAACTTCATTTAGATTTGTCTACCTGAATAGAAATAGCCTATTGTTGCTGCTTTATATAATTGTTTATGTATTTTAGTTCATGGAATTCTGCTCGTGTCACTATCCCAATTTGTTTAATTTACTTGTTTATTTCATTATATTTGGGAGACAGTGAATTTAAACATATTTTGCATTATTGAAATATTATGAATTATGTTGGATGATGACAATAATCCTGTCTGACAGAGAGTTCAGTCCTATGGCAATCCTGGAAGATGAAGATGGGTTCTAGATTACTCCTGCCGGGAATGATATCTTTAAGCCTACCTTTCTTTTTGGAAATATGAAACGGCTGACAGCTCCCCTCACCCAGTTCATATTGGACATAGACGGCTCAGATTGTATTACACTGTGCATCCATAGGCCTCCCTCTGCAGTGTTTTAACCTCTCACAAGCAGTGGCTCAATTAAACTCAACCAGGGTATTTCTCCAAGACTAACGCTTCGATGTAGCAAGCAAGCAAAAGAGTAGGTATTCAGCCCTGTTTCCCAGCGCAGCCCACGGTTTGTCCAAGGAAGAAGCGGAGTCTGTTTGGATACGAGATAGAGGATGAGCATGTGACTGACTCAGCAGAAATTCAAAGTGGATTTTTTAATTCAAATGGTTGATTCTGCTATCTAGTCCATCAACAAGCGCTTTACCCAGTTTGAGGGGCACAGAAGTGTTTTCAGCATCCTGTGCATCCCTACCATCAAAGGCCATTGCGACGCTTACCAGGGACTGCGCAAAGCTGGAAATGGCTTCCAAATGTAACAGTATAGCTTCCGTCCCTCTCCTCACCCCTACCTGGGCTCGAACCAGGGACCCTCTACACACAGCCACACAGCCAACAGTCACCCACAAAGCATTGTTACCCATCGCTCCACAAAAGCCGCGGCCCTTGCGGCCCTTCAAGGTCACAGCAAGTGACGTCACCAATTGAAACGCTATCAGTTCGCATCACCGCTAACTAGCTAGCCATTTCACATTGGTTACACGAGGACATCGACACAAAATACTTCTGCTATTAGCTCAAAGCCTTGAGCAGGACACTGGGCAGTGAGGCTGAACCAATCGACGCATTGGAGCACATCTCCAGAAACCAGATTGCCTCCTTGTACCCCAATGCATTTGTTGCCCTGAGAGTTTGCCCTGTGATAGTGGCAAGTGGAGACCGCCCCTTTTCCAAACTCAAACTAATCAAAAACTGCCTGCACTCTACTACACTCTAAAAATAAAAAGGTTCCTGGAGTATCCTCAAATTGAAACTGTGGGGGAACCCCTGTGTTATTTTTCAAAGAACCCCTTTTAATTAAGGATCCAGACCTTTTTTACTCCAATTTCTTTTAATTTTTATGATGGTACAAAAAAATTGTATTATCTTTTACCAGATCTAATGTGTTATATTCTCCTACATGATGTTCTCCGTATCCTGAGTCAGAATGATTTTGCAGTGCACGGTGATCTAACAGATTTCCTGTTATATTCATCAGAGGTGTAGGAGGGTAAAGTCTGTGAATTCAAAAAATAGTAATTATAAAGATGATTAACAAAACATGCACATGACAGTATTCATACCTTGGTTTTTGTGGTAAATGTGAATGAAAAAAACTGTTTGGATAATGGTTTTCATACACACACATTGTCCATCATGTAGAGGCCTATGGGATATTAATTGAAGAGTTAAGGGAGGATGGTAAATGTGCAAAATAAAAAATGTGCAAGAAATCCTGGTTCAGTCTGCTTTCCACCAGACACTGGGAGATGAATTCACCTTGCAACAGGACAATAACTGAAAACACAAGGCCAAATCTACACTTGAGTTGCTTACCAAGAAGACAGTGAATGTTCCTGAGAGGCCGAGTTACAGTTTTGACTTAAATCCACTTGAAAATCTATGCCGAGACCTGAATATTTTATTCAGCAATGATCAACAACCAATTGGACAGAGCTTGAAGAATTTTGAAATTAATAATGGGCAAATGTTGCACAATCCTGGTGTGGAGTTCTTAAAGACTTACCCAGAAAGACGCTGTAATTGCGGCTAAAGCTGCTTCCAAAAAAAAGTATTGACTCAGGGGTGTGAATACTTATGTAAATTAGATATTTCTGTATGTCATTTTTAATAAATGTGATACATTTCTTAAAACATGTTTTCAATTTGTCATCATGGGGTATTGTGTGTAGATGGGAGAGAAAAATAAATATTTCATTCATTTTGAATTCAGGCTGTAACACAAACAAAAAGTGAAATAATTTAAGGGGTATGTATACATTCTGAAGGCACTCTGTATATATATATATATATATATATATATATATATATATATATATATATATATATATATATATACGTACACACACTCACACAGTTGAGGTCAGAAGTTTACATACACCTTAACCCTTTAAACTCAGTTTTCACAATTCCTGACATTTAATCCAAGTTAAAAAATAACTGTTTTAGGTCAGTTAGGATCGCCACTTTATTTTAAGAATGTGAAATGTCAGAATAATTGTAGAGAGAATGATTTATTTCAGCTTTTATTTATTTCATCACATTCCCAGTGGGTCAGAAGTTCACATACACTAAATTAGTATTTGGTAGCATTGCCTTTAAATTGTTTAACTTGGGTCAAATGTTTCGGGTAGCCTTCCACAAGCTTTCCACAGTAAGTTGGGTGAATTTTGGCCCATTCCTCCTGACAGAGCTGGTGTAACTGAGGCAGGTTTGTTGGCCTCCTTGCTCGTACATGCTTTTTCAGTTCTGCCCACACATTTTCTAGAGGATTGAGGTTGGGATTTGTACCTTGACTTTGTTGTCCTTAAGCCATTTTGCCATAACTTTGGAAGTATGCTTGGGGTCATTGTCCATTTGGAAGACCCATTTGCGACCAAGCTTTAACTTCCTGACTGATGTCTTGAGATGTTGCTTCAATATATCCACATACTTTTCCTTTCCTCATGATGCCATCTATTTTGTGAAGTGCACCAGTCCCTCTTGCAGCAAAGCACCCCACAACATGATGCTGCCACCCCCATGCTTCACGGTTGGGATGGTGTTCTTCGGCTTGCAAGCCTCCCCCTTTATCCTCCAAACATTATGATGGTCATTATGGCCAAACAGTTCTATTTTTATTTCATCAGACCAGAGGACGTTTCTCCAAAAAGTACGATCTTTGTCCCCATGTACAGTTGCAAACCGTAGTCTGGCTTTTTTATGGTGGGTTTGGAGCAGTGGCTTCTTCCTTGCTGAGCAGCCTTTCAGGTTATGTCATTATAGGGCTCATTTCATTGTGGATATATATAAACTTTTATACCTGTTTCCTCCAGCATCTTCACAAGGTCCTTTGCTGATGTTCTGGGATTGATTTGCACTTTTTGCACCAAAGTACGTTCATCTGTAGGAGACAGAACGGGTCTCCTTCCTGAGCGATATGATGGCTGCGCGGTCCCTTGGTACTTATACTTGTGTACTATTGTTTGTACAGATGAATGTGGTACCTTCAGGCATTTGGAAATTGCTCCCAAGTATGAACCAGACTTGTGGAGGTCTACTAATTTTTTTCTGAGGTCTTTGCTGATTTCTTTTGATTTTCCCATGATGTCAAGCAAAGAGGCACTGAGATTGAACGTAGGCCTTGAAATACATCCACAGGTACACATCCAATTGATTCAAATGATGTCAATTAGTCTAACAGAAGCTTCTAAAGCCATGACATCATTTTCTGGAATTTTCCAAGCTGTTTAAAGGCACAGTCAACTTAGTGTATGTAAACTTCTGACCCACTGGAATTGTGATACAGTGAATTATAAGTGAAATAATCTGTCTGTAAACAATTGTTGGAAAAATTACTTGTGTCATGCACAAATTAGATGTCCTAACCGACTTGCCAAAACTATACTTTGTTAACAAGACATTTGTGGAGTGGTTGAAAAACAAAGTTTTAACCTAAGTGTATGTAAACTTCCAACTTCAACTGTATATACAAATATATATAGTACAGACTCTAAAATTGCTCGATCTGATATGGCTCATTCTGATATATTTGAGATATTACTGCACTGTTGGAACTAGAAACATAAGCATTTCGCTGCACCTGCGATCAATCAATCAAATGTATTTATAAAGCCCTTCTTACATCAACTGATGTCACAAAGTGCTGTACAGAAACCCAGCCTAAAACCCCAAACAGCAAGCAATGCAGGTGTAGAAGCACGGTGGCTTGGAAAGACTCCCTAGAAAGGCCGGAACCAAGGAAGAAACCTAGAGAGGAACCAGTCTACGAGGGGTGGCCAGTTCTCTTCTGGCTGTGCCGGGTAGCGATTATAACAGAACATGGCCAAGATGTTCAAATTTTCATAGATGACAAGCAGGGTCAAGTAATAATAATCACAGTAGTTGTCGAGGGTACAACAGGTCAGCACCTCAGGAGTATATGTCATTTATTTTTTCATAGCCGATCATTCAGAGTATCTCTACCGCTCCTGCTGTCTCTAGAGAGTTGATAACAGCAGGTCTGGGACAAGGTAGCAAGTCCGGTGAACAGGTCAGGGTTCCATAGCCGCAGGCAGAACAGTTGAAACTGGAGCAGCAGCACGACCAGGTGGACTGGGTACAGCAAGGAGTCATCAGGCCAGGTAGTCCTGAAGCAAGGCCCTCTGAGTGAAAGAGAGAGAGAGAGAGAGAGAGCGAGAGAGAGAGAGAGAGAGAGAGAGAGAGAGAGAGAGAGAGAGAGAGAGAAAGAGAGAGAGAGAATTAGAGAGAGCATACTTACATTCATACAGGACACTGCATAGGACAGGAGAAATACTCCAGATATAACCGACTGACCCAACTGACCCTAGCCCCCCCGACACAAACTATTGCAGCATAAATACTGGAGGCTGAGACAGGAGCGGTCGGAAGACACTGTGGCCCTTTCCGACGATAACCCCGGGGGGGGGGCCAAACAGGCAGGATATAACCCCACCCACTTTGACAAAGCACAGCCCCCACACCACTAGGGGGATATCTTCAACAACCAACTTACTATCCTGAGACAAGGCCGAGTATAGCCCACGAAGATCTCCCACATGGCACGAACCCAAGGGGGGTGAAAACAATAGTTGTCCTAAAACAGAGCCTTGAGGAACACCTAAATTTACAGTTGATTTGTCAGAGGACAAAACATCTACAGAGACAAACTGATATCTTTCCGACAGATAAGATCTAAACCAGGCTAGATCTTGTCCGTGTAGACCAGTTTTGGTTTCCAATCTCTCCAAAAGAATGTGCTGAACGATGGTATCTATTCTGCCCTTGAAGTGCGTTCCCATGCAAAACTAGACAGATAGCTCACAACTAAGTCTTCAATAAAACTCCCAAGGCGTGACTTTTCTTGAATGGATGTATTGAAAACGTTTATGTTGTGAAACTGCAAAATACAGAAAAGAATATACTTTAGTATTCAATTCACATCGACGTACTGTAGCTGTACATTATACATTTAAAGTGCTTTGCATAAATGCAAAGCACATGCCAAGGTACCATGTATCTGGCATGATGCCAAACAATATAGCTAATTGTTACTCATATGGTAATTGGCAGGCCAAGTACAGGAAGCAGCTCTTTCAGTAGTTTAGTTAGAATAAGGTCCAGTATGCAGCTTGAAGGTTTAGAGGCCATGATTATTTTTCATCAATGGGTCAAGAGATATAATCTCAGCAAAATAAGAAACTTCCTCACTTCCTCTCACTGTCAACTGCGTTTATTTTCAGCAAACTTAACATGTGTAAATATTTGTGAAAACATAACAAGATTCTACAACTGAGACAAACTGAACAAGTTCCAACGACATGTGACTAACAGAAATGGAATAATGTGTGTGATGTCTGCTCCCGCTCCTTCCTCCCCCTGGCGCTTGAGGGTGCCAGGCTACCCAGCATCACGCACACCTGCTTTCCCTTGTCACACGCATCACCTTTATTGGACTCCCCTGGGCTCAATTATAATCTGTTAATTTCCTCCCCTATATCTGCTCTGTTCCCCACTGCTGCATGGTATCTTTTTGTCTTTAGTATTAGTTTGTTGACGCTGTTCCTGTCTCGTTCTATGTCTGTCTTTATTAAACCTTTTACTCCCCGTACCTGCTTCGTTTCTCCAGCATCATCTCATGTGACATTGTGTCCCTGAACAAAGGGAGGGGGGTCAACATCAAAAGTAACAGTCAGTATCTGGTGTGGCCACCAGCTGCAGTGCTGCAGTGCATCTCCTCATGGACTGCAACAGATTTGCCAGTTCTTGCTGTGAGATGTTAACACACTCTTCCACCAACACACCTGCAAGTTCCCGGACATTTCAGGGGGGAATGGTCCTAGACCTCACCCTCCGATCCAACAGGTCCCAGACGTGCTCAATGGGAATGAGATCAGGGCTCTTTGCTGGACATGGCAGAACACTAACATTCCTGTCTTGCAGGAAATCACGCACAGAACAAGCAGTATGGCTGGTGGCATTGTCCTGCTGGAGGGTCATTTCAGGATGAGCCTGCTGGAAGGGTACCACATGAGGGAGGAGGATGTCTTCCCTGTAACGCACAGCGTTGAGATTGCCTGCAATGACAACAAGCTCAGTCCAATGATGCTTTAACACACCGCCCCAGACCATGACGGACCGTCCACCTCCAACTCGATCCCGCTCCAGAATAGAGGCCTCCATGTAACGCTCATTCCTTCGACGATAAACGCAAATCCAACCATCACCCCTGGTGGGACAAAACCAGAACTCGTCAGTGAAGAGCACTTTGCCAGTCTTGTCTGGTCCAGCGTAAACAAGTTTACAAGTTGTGACCGGAAATGACGGATAAATTCTGCAAATCTGTGTATGAGACCAATACACTTTGATTTGATTTACACTCACACAAGCTGGGCAAAGAAGGCACACAGGCCCTCTCTCCCTGTCAACTAATTCAACATAGGTCATACTGACCCAGACTCACTCTTAAGCGCAATAACAGGAGGCATTTACATTCACAATCATAACAGTAGACCCTTGCATAGTAAAACAGTTTCCCACAGCAGCCCCAGGAGTGTGTTATTGAAAATAGGACTGTCCATCCATGGAGTGAGGCCATCACACAGACAGAGAGAGAAACACACACAGACACATAAGAAAATGGGTGGATGGAGTTGCAAAGAAAGAACAGCCAGAGATGGACATTATAGTGTTGTGCAGTCAGTGTCAGACTGAAATCCCACACACTTCCCCAGGCTCTCTGGCTTGATTAGGATGTTGCAGTAGGTCTTTTTCAGAACGTGGATAACACACCGGGCTCGGCTGTGATAGCCCACTATTAGGTTCAACAGCAACTAACACAAAGACAGAGAGGGGATGGCAGGTCAACAGCTTTAGGGTAGCCTGGAGTTAAGGTAGAGTTGTTGGAATGCAGAATTGCATGTATGGGAAGAATGAGCGCAGGAGTGCTGTATGTAAATGTGTACAATGTGTATGTGCGTGTAAATACTGTAAGTGAATGTGTGTGTGTGTGTGTGTGTGTGTGTGTGTGTGTGTGTGTGTGTGTGTGTGTGTGTGTGTGTGTGTGTGTGTGTGTGTGTGTGTGTGTGTGTGTGTGTGTGTGTGAGAGAGAGACTCACAGGCAGTTGGTGGTTGAAACCATTACAATACACACTTTATGTTGTCCTAGTTGAAGCCAAGCAGCTATCTAACACAGCTAACATTACGTTAGCTAGATAACTAGCTAACATTACGTTAGCTATAAAACCAGCTAACATTAGCTAGATAACGTTAGCTAGCTAACTCTTAGTACAAGTTAGATAGATAGATATGAAACACTAATTTAAAAGAAAAATGACACCTGACAACTATCTTTTGGTATTTGTTTCATTAGTCCATTGTTGATATTGTCCCAAAATGTTTTGCATGTTAGCAATGAAGTTTTCAAGATATATAACTTTCAAAATACAGAAATACAGCCGGTATGATGGATTTTGCATCATATGGACTAATAAAACAAACAAAAGATAGTTTGTCGGTGGAGTTTTCCTTTAAACAGAAAGTGATGTTTACTCTGGCGTTGGAGAGGGGGAGAGGGGCCTGAGGGATGAGAGGGGCCTGAGAGATGAGAGGGGCCTGAGAGATAAGAGGGGCCTGAGGGGTAAGGTCTCCAGTAAGTGGCAGTATAGAGATGGACCTGAGAGATGAGAGGGGCATGAGCGATGAGAGGGGGCCTAAGAGATGAGATGTCCAGTGGGTGGCAATATAGACAGGGGGCCTGAAAGATGAGGTCTTCAGTAGGTGGCAGTATAGAGAGGGGGCCTGAGAGAGGAGGTCTGCAGCTGGACCCAATGGTCTGGTCACAGCTGAGATGTGGGGGTGAAATGGCTTAACTGTAATCAGAGCTATGTGTCCCTAGATATCATATAGGCCTACTCAAACTTGTGCTGGCTGTTGAGTGGGAACTTTTCAACATAATCTGCATTTTCACTGCATTCTCAGTCCCCCCTGTGTCCTCACTGTCTTCTTTGGCACTGTCTATTCCAACACAGCTGGATTGTGTGTATGGAGAGGCCTTATGGACATTGCAGCTGTGCATAAGACTGCATATTTAATACACACACACACATTCCTGGTGTTAAATGATTTGAGGGATTTAGGTCTATTTTTCCAGATATAATGTTTCAATCGGGCTTCCATGTCTCAAGCAGTCAATGACATAAGGTTTCAAAATCACAGAGTGGCCTCTACTGTCAGAAACTCTCATTACATAGCCTACTACAGCAGCATAATGCTGCCGCTGGCTTGGGTGTTGGTCACCAGCGATGGTAACGTGATGTTACGGTTCATAAGCCCTTAATGTGGTTCGTCGGCCCTTTATAAGGCCTACATAAACACTTCACATATCATGTAAGGAAAGTAATGACACATTTGGCAAAGCATAGGTGAATTACTGGTGTTGCACAGGCCTAGGCAATGTGACAGTACCAGAACCATAGAAATATAATCTCATTTTGGTTGTGACCAGCACTCTGTGGCCATCATTCTGGAGCATCCTAATTGGATTTCTCAGTCTCTTCCACTGAACACTTGATGAAGAGCAAAACACAAACCTATCAGCAACCTATTGGCCTGAGCGACACCCAAGTCTAGATACTTGACCTCATCAGTTGGAAATGTATAGACATTTAATTTCTTTCCTTTTTCCCCCCACCGGCCTGAAAACCAAGAGAGAGAACAACAGATGATCCTTGTGCTCTGAAAAAAATCATCTGTAGCCTAATCTTTAAAAAAAGGTTTAGTGATTTTAGCAGATTCTCTTATCTGCAGAAACTTACAATAGTGAATCCATACATTTTCATACTTTTTATTTGATTTTTCGTGCTAATCAAGTGGCCCATGTGTGGGCTATTTTCTTAAACAATCTGGCTAACTGTTATAAAGTTATACAATGCCCCCTCTGTTAGCAAGTGTGGCTAGATCTGTTTTACTGTTAGTCAATAACGGGGATTCATTTTAACTGCCTAGACTGGACTAGACTGAAGTGGACTAGACTGGGCTAGACTGGACTGGACTAGACTCCACTAAACTGGTCTGGGCTGAATATCATATAAAAGAATAGAATAGCAACCGGCAGCATGTGTTTGTGTCTTTCACAAACAGAGATGAATTGGTTGGGTTCATTGACTGACTGAGTGGTTGGTTGGGTTGAACAGTTTGACTTATCGATTGCCTTATTGATTCATAAATATATATACATTTTTTTGTTGTGGCTTTCCCAGTATCTAACACACCCAACCTCAGTACAGAGCTTCTGGGACAGTGTAAGGAACAGTGTAAGGAACAGTGTGGACAACAGCAGGTGGTGCCGTCTGCCAGCAGATCACATTTCACTAGATGTCTTTTCTCTCCCAGCCAGCTCCTCAGATGGAGAGAGAGAGGGCTGGAGGAGAGAAATTGACAGGGAGTTAGAGAGTAAAGGAGAGTGTAGATGCAGAAATGCATGAAGACACTGAATATTTTCTATAAACTGCTGGAGAAAATACAAAAGGAGGGAGAGCTGGTGAAAATAAAGGAGAAGGGTGATGAGAGCGCAAATGAAGAAATTAAGACAAGAATGGAGGAGGTAGAGAGGAAGGAGAAGGAGGTGGCAATGCAGGGAGATGAGATCCAGAGGGTGAGGAAGGAAGACAAAGAAGTGAAGAAGAGGGAGGAGGTAGAGATGAAGGAGAAGGAGGTGGCAAGGCAAGGAGATGAGATCCAGAGGGTGAGGAAGGAAGACAAAGAAGTGAAGAAGAGGGAGGAGGTAGAGATGAAACATGAGGGTCTGGATAGGTGCATCTCCACATGATTCAAGGTTGCTGCATTTATGTCAGGGGAACATAGCAGGGGTGAAACTTAGGTGCAACTCCATACGATATGATATGTAGCTCTGTTCACGCCAGGGGAGATGAGCAGGAGTCAACAACTTGAGTTAAACTCTACATGATATGATATGTGGCTCTGAGATGAGCAGCAGTTAATGACTTGAGTTAAACTCCACATGATTATTGCATTTCACTTGCTTTCAGCAGCATCTATGAGTCACATGATTATCAACCAATGACACAGATGGTTCCTGATGTTGTGAGATTCTCTCTGGTGTTTACAGAACAATTGGTGCTGTGAGATTAGGATATCAGGATTCAAGAATGTTGTCAGAGTTTGGATATCAGGATTCAAGAATGTTGTCAGAGTTTGGATATCAGGATTCAAGAATACTGTCAGGGTTTGGATATCAGGACTCAAGAATGTTGTCAGAGTTTGGATATCAGGATTCAAGAATGTTGTCAGAGTTTGGATATCTGGATTCAAGAATACTGTCAGAGTTTGGATATCAGGATTCAAGAATGTTGTCAGAGTTTGGATATCAGGATTCAAGAATGTTGTCAGAGTTTGGATATCAGGATTCAAGAATGCTGTCAGAGTTTGGATATCAGGATTCAAGAATGTTGTCAGAGTTTGGATATCAGGATTCAAGAATGTTGTCAGAGTTTGGATATCAGGATTCAAGAATGTTGTCAGAGTTTGGATATCAGGATTCAAGAATGTTGTCAGAGTTTGGATATCAGGATTCAAGAATACTGTCAGGGTTTGGATATCAGGATTCAAGAATGTTGTCAGAGTTTGGATATCAGGATTCAAGAATACTGTCAGGGTTTGGATATCAGGATTCAAGAATGTTGTCAGAGTTTGGATATCAGGATTCAAGAATGTTGTCAGGGTTTGGATATCAGGATTCAAGAATGTTGTCAGAGTTTGGATATCAGGATTCAAGAATGCTGTCAGAGTTTGGATATCAGGATTCAAGAATGTTGTCAGAGTTTGGATATCAGGATTCAAGAATGTTGTCAGAGTTTGGATATCAGGATTCAAGAATGTTGTCAGAGTTTGGATATCAGGATTCAAGAATGTTGTCAGAGTTTGGATATCAGGATTCAAGAATGTTGTCAGAGTTTGGATATCAGGATTCAAGAATACTGTCAGGGTTTGGATATCAGGATTCAAGAATGTTGTCAGAGTTTGGATATCAGGATTCAAGAATGTTGTCAGAGTTTGGATATCAGGATTCAAGAATACTGTCAGGGTTTGGATATCAGGATTCAAGAATGTTGTCAGAGTTTGGATATCAGGATTCAAGAATGTTGTCAGGGTTTGGATATCAGGATTCAAGAATGTTGTCAGAGTTTGGATATCAGGATTCAAGAATACTGTCAGGGTTTGGATATCAGGATTCAAGAATACTGTCAGGGTTTGGATATCAGGATTCAAGAATGTTGTCAGGGTTTGGATATCAGGATTCAAGAATACTGTCAGAGTTTGGATATCAGGATTCAAGAATGTTGTCAGGGTTTGGATATCAGGATTCAAGAATACTGTCAGAGTTTGGATATCAGGATTCAAGAATGTTGTCAGGGTTAGGATATCAGGATTCAAGAATGTTGTCAGGGTTTGGATATCAGGATTCAAGAATACTGTCAGAGTTTGGATATCAGGATTCAAGAATGCTGTCAGAGTTTGGATATCAGGATTCAAGAATGCTGTCAGAGTTTGGATATCAGGATTCAAGAATGCTGTCAGAGTTTGGATATCAGGATTCAAGAATGTTGTCAGGGTTTGGATATCAGGATTCAAGAATACTGTCAGAGTTTGGATATCAGGATTCAAGAATGTTGTCAGGGTTAGGATATCAGGATTCAAGAATGTTGTCAGAGTTAGGATATCAGGATTCAAGAATGCTGTCAGAGTTTGGATATCAGGATTCAAGAATGCTGTCAGGAGTCGGATATTATAATTCAAGAATGCTGTCAGTGTTAGGATATCAGGATTCAAGAATGTTGTCAGAGTTTGGATATCAGGATTCAAGAATGTTGTCAGAGTTTGGATATCAGGATTCAAGAATACTGTCAGGGTTTGGATATCAGGATTCAAGAATGTTGTCAGGGTTTGGATATCAGGATTCAAGAATGTTGTCAGAGTTAGGATATCAGGATTCAAGAATGTTGTCAGAGTTTGGATATCAGGATTCAAGAATGCTGTCAGGAGTCGGATATTATAATTCAAGAATGCTGTCAGTGTTAGGATATCAGGATTCAAGAATGTTGTCAGGGTTTGGATATCAGGATTCAAGAATACTGTCAGGGTTTGGTTATCTGGATTCAAGAATGTTGTCAGAGTTAGGATATCAGGATTCAAGAATGTTGTCAGAGTTTGGATATCAGGATTCAAGAATGCTGTCAGGAGTCGGATATTATAATTCAAGAATGCTGTCAGTGTTAGGATATCAGGATTCAAGAATGCTGTCAGGATTAGGATTTCAGGACCTGCTTCGACAAAACAACTGTAACACTAGTAGCAAAGGATGCAATATATGGGATATTATAAACTGGGTGGTTCGAGCCCTGAATGCTGATTGGCTGAAAGCCGTGTTATATCAGACCGTATACCACGGCTCTGACAAAACATGTATTTTTACTGCTGTAATTAAGTTGGTAACCAGTTTATAATAGTAATAAGGCACCCCCTCGGACCTTACGGCTTAAATGTATGACTGCTACATAATGCACTGGATGCTAAGGCATAAATGGGTTAAAGTGTGTATTCTTATTTGACATGTATGTAGTTCTGTCCTTGCCCTGTACTTGTCCATTAATGTTATGTATTATGTCATGTTTTAATATTTTGTGTGTACCCCAGGAAGAGTAGCTGCTGCTTTGGTAGTAGCTAATGGGGATCTGAATAAACCTCCAAAATACTAAGACAGGCAGAAAGAGAAACTAGAGAAAAAGAGTAAGAAGCTGGAAACGTTGGAGAAAGTTGGAACAGTAGAAAGAGAAGTTGGAGGGGAAGAATAAGATAGTGGAACAGTTGAATGTGGAGGTGGATGAAAGACTGAAGAAGACAGCAAGAACAGGAGAGATGATTAAAAACAAAGAGAAGGAAACGGGACAGAATGAAAATAGATGTGGAAGAGAAGACGACGAAAGAGGTGGTGAAAAGAGTAAAAGAAGAGTTGGAGAGCTTGAATTAGAGGATGAAAGAGGGAAAGAGGGAGGAAAAAGCAGAGAGAAAGAGGAAGGAGTATGAGGAGCGGAAGGAAGAGAAGGGGGAGAAGCTGAAGATAGAGGTAGGGAGGGTGATGTCAGAGAAGGGGGAGAAGCTGAAGATAGAGGGTGGGAGGGTGATGTCAGAGAAGGGGGAGAAGCTGAAGATAGAGGGTGGGAGGGTGATGTCAGAGAAGGGGGAGAAGCTGAAGATAGAGGGTGGGAGGGTGATGTCAGAGAAGGGGGAGAAGCTGAAGATAGAGGGTGGGAGGGTGACATCAGAGAAGGGGGAGAAGCTGAAGATAGAGGGTGGGAGGGTGATGTCAGAGAAGGGGGAGAAGCTGAAGACAGAGGGTGGGAGGGTGATGTCAGAGAAGGGGGAGAAGCTGAAGATAGAGGGTGGGAGGGTGATGTCAGAGAAGGGGGAGAAGCTGAAGATAGAGGGTGGGAGGGTGATGTCAGAGAAGGGGGAGAAGCTGAAGATAGAGGGTGGAAGGGTGATGTCAGAGAAGGGGGAGAAGCTGAAGATAGAGGGGGAGAAGCTGGGAGGGTGATGTCAGAGAAGGGGAGAAGCTGAAGACAGAGGGTGGGAGGGTGATGTCAGAGAAGGGGGAGAAGCTGAAGATAGAGGTAGGGAGGGTGACATCAGAGAAGGGAGAGAAGCTGAAGATAGAGGGTGGGAGGGTGACATCAGAGAAGGGAGAGAAGCTGAAGATAGAGGGTGGGAGGGTGACATCAGAGAAGGGGGAGAAGCTGAAGATAGAGGTAGGGAGGGTGACATCAGAGAAGGGAGAGAAGCTGAAGATAGAGGTAGGGAGGGTGACATCAGAGAAGGGGGAGAAGCTGAAGTTAGAGGGTGGGAGGGTGATGTCAGAGAAGGGGGAGAAGCTGAAGATAGAGGTAGGGAGGGTGACATCAGAGAAGGGGTAGAAGCTAAAGATAGAGGTAGGGAGGGTGACATCAGAGAAGGGAGAGAAGCTGAAGATAGAGGTAGGGAGGGTGACATCAGAGAAGGGGGAGAAGCTGAAGATAGGGGTGGGAGGGTGATGTCAGAGAAGGGGGAGAAGCTGAAGATAGAGGGTGGGAGGGTGATGTCAGAGAAGGGGGAGAAGCTGAAGATAGAGGTAGGGAGGGTGACATCAGAGAAGGGGGAGAAGCTAAAGATAGAGGTAGGGAGGGTGATGTCAGAGAAGGGAGAGAAGCTGAAGATAGGGGGTGGGAGGGTGATGTCAGAGAAGGGGGAGAAGCTGAAGATAGAGGTAGGGAGGGTGACATCAGAGAAGGGAGAGAAGCTGAAGATAGAGGTAGGGAGGGTGACATCAGAGAAGGGGGAGAAGCTGAAGATAGAGGTAGGGAGGGTGACATCAGAGGGAAGGGATAGAGGTAGGGAGGGTGACTGAAGATAGATAGGGTGGGAGGGTGACATCAGAGAAGGGGTAGAAGCTAAAGATAGAGGTAGGGAGGGTGATGTCAGAGAAGGGAGAGAAGCTGAAGATAGGGGGTGGGAGGGTGATGTCAGAGAAGGGGGAGAAGCTGAAGATAGAGGTAGGGAGGGTGATGTCAGAGAAGGGAGAGAAGCTGAAGATAGGGGGTGGGAGGGTGATGTCAGAGAAGGAGGAGAAGCTGAAGATAGAGGGTGGGAGGGTGATGTCAGAGAAGGGGGAGAAGCTGAAGATAGAGGGTGGGAGGGTGATGTCAGAGAAGGAGGAGAAGCTGAAGCTGAAGATAGAGGTAGGGAGGGTGATGTCAGAGAGGGGGAGAAGCTGAAGATAGAGGGTGGGAGGGTGATGTCAGAGAAGGAGGAGAAGCTGAAGCTGAAGATAGAGGTAGGGAGGGTGATGTCAGAGAAGGGGGAGAAGCTGAAGATAGAGGGTGGGAGGGTGATGTCAGAGAAGGGGGAGAAGCTGAAGATAGAGGTAGGGAGGGTGACATCAGAGAAGGGGGAGAAAAAAGATGAGGTAGATCAGTTAGGGAGGGTGATAGAGGAGAAATGGAATTGGAGAAGAAGGAGGTCGGGAGAGTGAGAGGTGAAATGAAAGATAAGAGAGAGAAGGTGGTAAAGACTGAGGTGGAAGAGAAGGGGAAGACAGATATGGAGTGAGAGAGAGTGTGAGAGTCAGGGAGACAGAGAGAGAGATAATGGAAGGCAAGAAGGAAAGGATGAAGAGGAGAATGAGAAAGGTAAGACAGAACCTGTTGGACCTGAGACTGAACATAGAAAAGACTAGAGATGCCCTCATAAAGAGCAACGAAAGAGAGCACAGCTATGAGATGAAGATCAGAGCAATGGAGAACGAGAGGGAGTTGTTCTGCGGACTTATCAAGAACAACACGGGTGGCAGGTAGCATTGAGTTTAGAGCGTTGGGCCAGCAATCACAAGGTTGCTAGTTCGAATACTGGAGCTGAAAAGGTGAGAAATCTGTCGCTATACCCTTGAGCGAGGCATGACCTTCTGTAAAGTTTCCTTTAATACCTTGATAGTAGTCTGAGATCCACACCCTGGTGTATACTTCACATAGGCAGAGCCTTAGGATAAGAATATTATACAGGTACTGTACCTCTATGGCCACCGCCATCAATCCCTAATATTACCTTGTATACAGCCAGAGACACTATTCAGTTGAGATTAAATGGATCCCAGGTAGCAGGCTCTCGTTAGATCAAAGTAATGATGCTGGAACTGCAAAATCCAAACCCTTGTTAGGCCCAATGATGTATATAAACCAAGGATTGCTGATGCTGTGAGAGGCTTTGAAGCCAGCAGTCGGCCTTATTGGTAGGAGCAGTCGTCCATAGGAATGAATGATATTCTACAGAATTTCAATTAAATGTTTCAAGGACGAAATTGCATGTACAGTGCATTCGGAAAGTACTCAGACCCCTTCACATTTCCACATTTTGTTACATTACAGCCTTATTCTAAAACTGATTAAATTAATGTTTTTCCTCACCAATCTACACACAATACCCCATGAAGACAAAGTGAAAACTGGTTTATAGACATTTTTGCAAATGTATTAAAATAAAAAATTGAAATACCTTATTTACATAAGTATTCAGACCCTTCGCTATGAGACTTGAAATTGAGCTCAGGTGCATCCTGCTTCCATTGATCATCCTTGAGATGTTTCAACAACTTGATTGGAGTCCAACTGTGGTAAATTAAATTGATTGGACATGATTTAGAAAGGCACACACCTGTCTATATAAGGTCCCACAGTTGACAGTTTATGTCAGAGCAAAAACAATCCATGAGGTCGAAGGAATTGTCTGTAGAGCTCCAAGACAGGATTGTGTCGAGGCACAGATCTTGGAAAGGGTACCAACACATTTCTGGAGCATTGAAGGTCCCCAAAAACACAGAAGTTTGGAACCACCAAGACTCTTCCTAGGGAAAGATGAATGGAGCAAAGTACAGACAGATCCTTGATGGAAAAACTGCTCCAGATCGCTCAGGACCTCAGAATGGGGCAAAAGTTCACCTTCCAACAGGACAACGAACCTAAGCACACAGCCAAGACAACGCAGGAGTGGCTTCGGAGCAAGTCTCTGAATGTCCTAGAGTGGCCCTGCCAGAGCCCGCACTTGAACCCAATCGAACATCTCTGGAGACACCTGAAAATAGCTGTGCATCAACGCCCCCCCTATCCAACCTGACAGAGCTTGAGAGGATCTGCAGATAAGAATGGGGGAATACAGGTGTGCCAAGCTTGTAAAGTCATACCCAAGAAGACTCGAGGCTCTAATCGCTGCCAAAGGTGCTTCAACAAAGTACTGAGTAATGGGTCTGAATACTTATGTAATGTGATATTTCAGTTCTTAATAAATTTGCAACAATTTCTGCTTTGTCATTATGGGGTATTGTGTGTAGATTGATGAGGGGATTTAAAAAAAAATCAATTTTAAAATAAGGCTGTAACGTAACAAAATGTGGAAAAAGTCAAGGGGTCTGAATACTTTCCGAATGCTCTGTATTTCAGTATTGTGTTGTTGTTGTGGGGACACTAACATTAGTAATCTCTAAAAACGATACTATAAGGAAAATGTTTTAAGTATATTTAGCTCACATAATATAATTTAAAAGTATTAATTGTGGCTGTAATATCATAAATATGGCAAAAACAAATGTAGACATTAATACATTGATTTCTATAGCTTCCAAAATATTTGTTTGCCAAGATGGAGTCAGTGGCTTCAACACAGTGACCCCTGTCAGTCATCTAGTGTATCCATAAATCATTGGTTAGGACTTACCAAATATGATTATTGTTTATATATATTTGATTATTTAACCCTTACTTTACCAGGTAAGGTGACTGAGAACACATTCCCATTTACAGCAACGACCTGGGAAATAGTTACAGGTGGGGAGGAGGGGGTTGAATGAGCCAATTGTAAACTGGGGGTGATCATGTGACCATGATGGTATGAGAACCAGATTGGGAATTTAGCCAGGACACGGGATCATGGGATCTTTTCGTGACAACAGAGTCACCCGTTTAACGTCACATCCGAAAGATGGCACCCTACACAGGGCAATGTTCTGGGGGCTTTGGGGTCTTTTTTTTAGACCATAGGAAAGGGTGCCGCCTACTGGCCTTCCAACACCAACAGTCCAACACCACAATGGATATACTGACAAGGTCTTTCCATCCTAACAATGGGAGTCGTTGTCTACATAGCCTACTCTTTCTTTGCATTGGTGGATACATCTCATTATTGTAATACTTTTTTCAATATTCGTTGAGTATTGCTTAAGTAATCTGTCTGTATTCAATGGAGAGAGATGCTATGCTACTAGCCTCACGTTATTAATATGCATAGCCACCTCGAGACAACTCAGATATACAGTGTTACCGGGATGTTACCTGTCCTACTTACATCAGTACAATTTTAGCAATAAAAATATTACAACTTCTATTCGATCAAATAAGCCTCACATAGCAAATAAGCCATTCATTTGTTTGGCTGACCAAATTCTACACTCATTAATCTCCATACAAAAATGCCTTGCTTATTGGGCGAAACAACGAAAAAAACGCAAACTGCTTGAGGGAGACAGATTTTCTACCGAGTTAGGCCTCACTCTTCCTCTCTGACAGGAGGATGAAGAAAATCTAACTGTGTAGTGTTTAATTCCTAGATTGATTTCCCTTGCAAGCAACTGAAGCGAATGTGTTAGTATAAATAAAAATACTATTCATCTCTGGTGTATGCAGCTTGTAGGTTACTAATGTATCCGAAATGTATCTCAATTAAGTTCAAGGGGCTTTATTGGCATAGGAAACAAATGTTAACATTGCCAAAGCAAGTGAAGTAGATAATATACAAAAGTGAAATAAACAATAAAACTGAACATTACACTCACGGAAGTTCCAAAAGAATAAAGACATTATATATAATGTATATATAACGATGTGCAAATAGTTAAAGTACAAAGGGGAAAATAAATAAACATAAATAAGGAGGAAAACAGACCCCGCCTCTTAACAACCATTAGCCAACTATGTCAAAGGTGGGCTTGTGACGCATGATCACGCGTGATTGGGTAGAACTTTGTGAGAGTGGACCAATCCATGCGGCTGAAATTTGTAATCAAACTTTCAAATCCCCAGTCCAAGCATTCTTTCCCTGCGAGCAATTTCTTATTTAGCGAGCTAAACATTCGTGTTTTCTCTTTATTTCCAACAATCGCATAGGATGAGTCATTGAGGCCAACAGTTGGAAATCTGCTGTACAGAAGGTAAATAGCTAGTTAAGTTACTTTGTTCCGTCACTGGTAATTGTCTGATATAATACTAGCAAATGTTAGCTAATGTTGTAATAGCTATCTAGCTTCAGTAAAGCGACGGTAGTCTGCTGTCCCCAGCGTCTAGGTAGCCATGCCTTGCTAGTGCCAACTACTTTAGCAAACTAGCTAATGACATGGCTTTTCCCACAGAAACGACTGTAACAAAACAAAGTATAACGTTACCGGTTGAGCAGAGAGATGCCTTTCTCAAGGGGAATGAACCCCTCTTCCAACAAAGTTCCTGGAAAAGGATCATTAGGTGTGATGGAGAATCCGGTAACTAGCTAGAAGTTAACGTTATCAAACTCACATCTGCTGTCTGATGAAATCCTGCCTTTTTGTGTTACAATGACTGAACATGTTGCACTGTTTTATGATCAGGCCAAAGTGCAGTGGCTCGCTATAACAAGGTCTAGCTAATTGATTTTTTATTCTCTGCTAAATAAAACATGACCCTGTCTTTGTCTTCCTCAGGAGGGTGTTCACAGTAAGAGGTCTTCTCCACAGGGTGGCGTAAAGAAAAGGTCTGCCTTTGTTGACATCACGAATGTAAGCTGACCAAGGTTTTTCATCAGTGATGCTTGTGAATGTAACGTTATGTGTAAAGTGATACTGAGAATAACCTCTTTGGTTAAAATATCTCATTTATAACTACAGTATCCACAGTGTTTTTGTAACTCATACTTGGACAAGCAATATTAGATAAATATTTCAGAAATTATCTCCGTTATACCAGTTGAGGAGGTGCTTGAAGTGTCATCACGCATAAACACTGCACATGTGACACTGTTTCAAAGCAGTTAACTGTCTCATTGAGGATATTAGATTCATCTGGCCTGGGTAGGCCATAGGCCGGTTCCCCGCGGCGTATCATAATTTAATCATCCCATTATTAGAGTTTAGAATAACCGCTGATTTCTGTGAAGGAGCCCAAAGCCATTGTAAGAGGGTGTTGGTCAATACTAAGCACTGCATCACAATAATATGTTAGTGGTAAAAAAAAATCCATAGATGTTTGTTTTTGTCTTGATCCCCATCCTTGCTAATATTGACTTGCACACCCCCCATTTTGCCCTCAGAACAGCCTCAATTTGTTGGGGCATGGACTCTACAACATGTTGAACACATTCCACAGGGATGCCATGTTGACTACAATGGGCCATGTTGACTACAATGGGCCATGTTGACTACAATGGGCCATGTTGACTACAATGGGCCATGTTGACTACAATGGGCCATGTTGACTACAATGGGCCATGTTGACTACAATGGGCCATGTTGACTACAATGGGCCATGTTGACTACAATGGGCCATGTTGACTACAATGGGCCATGTTGACTCCAATGCTTCCCACAGTTGTGTCAAGTTGGCTGGATGTCCTTTGGGTGGTGGACTATTATTGATACACGTAGGAAACTGTTGAGCGTGAAAAACCCAGCAGCGTTGCATTTCTTGACACAAACGGATGCGCCTAGCACCTACCTCAATTGTCCCGAGGCTTAAAAATCCCTATTTAACCAGTCTCCTCCACTTCATCTACAACGATTTGAAATTGATTTAACAATACAGGATCATAACTTTCACCTGGTCAGTCTGTCATGGAAAGAGCAGGTGTTCCTAATGTTTTGTATATATTTATAGATTTTACTGCTGTAATTCAGTTGGTAACCAGTTTATAATAGTAATAAGGCACCCCCTCGGACCTTACGGCTTAAAAGTATGACTGCTACATAATGCACTGGATATATAAAATATTAAAAAATATATATATTTAACTAGGTACATCCGTTAAGAACAAATTCTTATTTACAATGACTGCCTACACCGGCCAAACCCAGGCGACGCTGGGCCAATTGTGTGCCGCCCTATGGGACTCGCAATCACGGCTGGTTGTGATACAGCCTGGATTTGAACCAGGGTGTCTGTAGTGACGCCTCAAGCACTTAGATGCAGTGCCTTAGACCGCTGTGCCATTATTGTGTAATAAGCAGCTTTGATCCTGTAAATGTTGTCATTATGTGTAATGAATGGTGTATCACTGCCTGGTTGGTACCCGATGTACTGCCTGGTTGGTACCCGATGTACTGCCTGGTTGGTACCCTATTTGGTCCTTTAAAATGTAAACAATTTCACAATCTGAATGGTCATAAAGATTTACTTTTGTCTCTCTCATTTTACCCCTTTTGAATAGGCCACCAAGATTCAAATTAACAACCAGACCAAGATTGGGAAGCCTGCCAAGAAGGCACTTAGGAGCAAAGAAGCTGCCAAGAATGAAGCTAATCTGAAAGAGTAATGTTCCTCGGAGCCATTTCTTTGCCACACTGATCATCATTTACTAAAAGCTTAAGATCTAGATTGGATAGAATGGGTTAGACACGGTCACTGATGAGGTGACATGAAATGCCCTTGGCCTGAGTAATAAAGAGGATTTCTGTTCATCTCATTATGGAGCAGGTGACTTGGGCAGCTCGGATATCTTGTAGTCAGAACACACTGAAAATGACCGGAGGTCTATCCGATAGGCTTAGAATTAGATCAGTCTACTCTAATGGGATAATTATCTGACTAATTAGCATTTGTGACATTTCCATCAACTACGATGTCCATTAATGTATTCAGTCCATTACAGCCTAAACTATTGTAGCTACAGTGCATTCGGAATATATTCAGACCCCTTGACTTTTTCCACATTTTGTTACGTTACAGTCTTATTCTAAAATGGATTTAATAGTTTTCCCCCTCAATCTACACACAATTCCCCATAATGACAAAGCAAAAACAGCTTTGTAGAAGCTTGGCACACCTGTATTGGGGGAATCTCTACCATTCTCCTCTGCAGATCCTCTCAAGCTATCAGGTTGAATTGGGAGCGTCACTGCACAGCTATTTCCAGGTCCCTCCAGAGATGTTTTATCGGGTTCAAGTCCGGGCTTTCGCTGGGCCACTCAAGGACATTAAAGCCCCGCCTTATCGCAGCTCACTGGTCACCATAGCAACACCCACCTATGGCACATGCTCCAGCAGGTATATTTCACTGGTCATCCCCAAAGCCAACACTTACTTTGGCTACTTTTCCTTCCAGTTCTCTACTTCCATTGACTGGAACAAATGGCAAAAATCACTGAAGTTGGAATCTTATCTCCCTCTCTAACGTTAAGCATCAGCTGTCAGAGCAGCTTACCGATCACTGGACCTGTACACAGGCAATCTGGAAATAGCCCATCCAACTACCTCATCCCCATATTTTTATTTATCCTCTTGCTGTTTTGCACCCTAGTATCTCTACTTGCAAATCATCATCTGCACATCTATCACTCCAGTGTTAATGCTAAACATTAATTATTTCACCTCTATGGCCTATTTATATCCTTACCTCCCTACTCTTCTACATTTGCACACACTGTATATATGTTTTTCTATTGTGTTATTGACTATACGTTTGTTTGTGTAACTCTGTGTTGTTTTTGTTGCACTGCTTTGCTTTATCTTGGCCAGGTCGCAGAACTTGTTCTCAACTGGCCTCCCTGGTTAAATAAAGGTGAATTAAAAACATCCGACGACTTGGTATTCAGGCCAAAGAGTTCAATCTTGGTTTCATCTGACCAGAGAATCTTCTTTCTCATGGTCTGAGAGTCCTTCAGGTGCCTTTTGCCAAACTCCAAGTGTGCCTTTTACAGAGGAGTGGCTTCCGTCTGGCCACTCTATCATAAAGACCTGATTGGTGGAGTGCTGCAGAGATGGTTGTCCTTCTGGAAGGTTCTCCCATCTCGACAGCGGAGCTCTGGATCTCTGAGTGACCATCGGATTCTTGGTCACCTTCCTAACCAAGGCCCTTCTCCCCCGATTTCTCAGTTTGGCTGGGCGGCCAGCTCTAGGAAGAGTCTTGGTGCTTCCAAACTTCTTCCATTTAAGAATGATGGAAGCTATTTGGTTCATTGCGACATTTAATGCTGTAGACATTTTCGTGCATCAACACAATCCTGTCTCGGGGCTCTGTGGACAATCCCTTCGATCTCATGTCTTTTGTTTTTGATCTGACATGCATTGTCAACTATGGAACCTTTATATAGACCGGTGTGTGCCTTTCCAAATCGTGTCTAATCAATTGAATTTACCACAGGTGGACTCTAATCAAGTTGTCTCCAGGATGATCAATAGAAACAGGATGTACCTGAGCTTCATTTTGAGTCCCAAACAAAGTGTCTAAATACTTATGTAAATAACGTTATTGTTTAAATGTATTCTAAAAACCAGTTTTCGCTTTGTCATTATGGGGTATTGAGTGTAGATTGAGGGGAACATTTTAGAATAGGGCTGTAACGTAACAAAATGTGGACAAAGGGAAGGGGTCTGAATACTTTCCGAATGCACTGTATATCAATGTCTCCATTTTGTGTTCGTATATGTTCTCTCTCTTCCCAACACAGCTAAAACATATATATATATATATGTGTGTGTTTTTGTTGTTGTCTGTTTTTATAACCATTGTAGACCTAAAGCTGTGTGCTCTAATGGGCAATCTATGAAGTTGGAGGTGGGCCTATCCCCAGAGAAAGACCTGGTCGTATGGCCACAGGAGGAGACCACTCTTTGCCCAGGGAGACAGGTGAGAGACAGACACATCCATGCTATCAGCCCTCTGGGTTCAACAAGGCAGTCATTCTCCTCTCTCTGTGTCCTATTCCCAGGTGGTGCCTGACGAGTTTGACATTGACAAGAAATTCTATGGTGACGTTTCCATGAGCGCCGAGTATGCCAAGGAAATATTTGACTACCTGAGGGAGAGAGAGGTAAGGTTTTTGTCTTGGGGCGTTTTCATATAGGAGTTCATATGGTGGATGATATAACATCCTCTGAATGAAATGTTATCATTTTTCTTCAGGAGAAGTTTGTTTTAAAGGATTACATGAACAGTCAGCCGGACTTGAACAAAGACATGAGAGGGATTCTGGTGGATTGGATGGTCGAACTTCAGGTGACTTTTGGTTACAAATAGCTTTGTTTGGTTAGCCTATTGCTTTTCTTCACACCAACATGTGTTTTGGGTATAGCTGCCCTAACACATTCCAGATCTCAATTGTCTACCTCTGCTCCATCTTCAGGAAAACTTTGAGCTTAACCACGAGACCCTGTACCTGGCGGTAAAGCTGACGGACCACTACCTGGCCTGCAGCGTCATCATGAGGGAGAGCCTGCAGCTCATTGGCTCCACAGCCATGCTCATCGCCTCCAAGTTTGAGGTGAGGCCCTGAGGGGTACGGGACTGTTCAGAGATCTGAACATCAGAATATCTCATCATGTTGCTTAGAAGCTTAACAATTCTGTCCTAATCATTAATTGCTATTAACGTTAAACATTATCCTTCGATTAGTAAGTATTGAGTCTTCCTCCCTTAGGAACGCTCTCCGCCATGCATTGATGATTTCCTGTACATCTGCGATGATGCCTACAACCGGGAAGAGATTATTGCCATGGAGATAAACATCTTGCAGGCACTGCAGTTTGATATCAACATTCCAGTCCCGTACCGCTTTCTCCGACGCTATGCCAAGGTGAGACCCGCCTTGTCCTTGGGCAGTACTCAGGAATGTATTTTGAAACAAGGATCCACAGGAGGGAAAACAACCTGCTTCAGAGGTCACCCATATTTTTAAGGAGATGTAGTCGTTGATATGCTGCGTTAGTAAATAGATGGACAAATGATTGCTTCTGCGTCCTCTCCCCAGTGTGTGAGCGCCAGCATGGAGACCCTGACGTTGGCTCGCTATGTGTGTGAGCTGAGCCTTCTGGAGCTCCAGCAGGTTCCTGAGAGAGGCTCTCGCCTGGCTGCTGCCTGCCTGCTCCTGGCCCTCATCACTAAAGGCCTGGGAGGATGGGTGAGTGGGTGTACAATAATCAAATCAAATTTTATTAGTCACATGCGCCGAATAAAACAGTTGTAGACTTTACAGTGAAATGCTTACTTACGAGCCCCTTACCAACAATGCAGTTAAAAATGTTTTAGACAGATAAGAAATAAAAGTAACAAGTAATTGAAGAGCAGCAGTAAAATAAAAATAGCGAGACTATATACAGGGGAAGACTGGTACAGAGTGAGTGTGCGGTGGGCACCGGTTAGTTGAGGTAATATGTACATGTAGGTAGTTATTAAAGTGAATATGCATAGATGATAACAACAGAGTAGCAGTGGTGTAAATTGGGGGGAGGGGGGGGCAATGAAAATTGTCTAGGTAGCCATTTGATTAGATGTTCAGGAGTCTTATGGCTTGGGGGTAGAAGCTGTTTAGAAGCCTCTTGGACCTAGCCTTAGCTTTCCGGTACCGCTTGCCGTGCGGTAGCAGAGAGAACCGTCTATGACTAGGGTGGCTGGAGTCTTTGACAATTTTTAGGACCTTCCTCTGATGCCGCCTGGCATAGAGGTCCTGGGTGGCAGGAAGCTTGGCCCCAGTGATGTACTGGGCCGTATGCACTACCCTCTGTAGTGCCTTGCGGTCGGAGGCCGAGCAGTTGCCATACCAGGCAGTGATGCAACCAGTCAGGATGCTCTCGATGGTGCAGCTGTAGAACCTCAGTCTCCTGAGGGGGAATAGGTTTTGTTGTGCCCTCTTCACGACTGTCTTGGTGTGCTAGGACCATGTTGGTTTAGTGATGTGGACACCAAGGAACTTCAAGCTCTCAACCTGCTCCATTGCAGCACTGTCGATGAGAATGGGGATGTGCTCTGTCCTCTTTCCTGTAGTCCACAATCATCTCCTTAGTCTTGATCACGCTGAGAGATAGGTTGTTGTCCTGGCACCACACAGCCAGCTCTGACCTCCTCCCTATAGGCTGTCTTGTCATTGTCGGTGACCAGGCCTACTACTGTTGTGTCATCGGCAAACTTAATGATGGTGTTGGAGTCATGCCTGGCCGTGCAGTCATGAGCGAACAGGAGGGGACTGAGCACGCACCCCTGAGGAGCCCCTGTGTTGAGGATCAGCATGGCGGATGTGTTGTTACCTACCCTTACCACCTGGGGGCGGCCCGTCAGGAAGTTCAGGATCCAGTTTCAGAGGGAGGTGTTTAGTCCCAGGGTCCTTAGCTTATTGATGAGTTTTGAGGGTACTATGGTGTTGGAAGCTGAGCTGTAGTCAATGAATAGCATTCCCACATAGGTGTTCCTTTTGTGCATGAGGGAGTGTGTGGAGTGCCATAGAGATTGCATCATCTGTTTGTGCAGTATGCAAATTGGAGTGGGTTTAGTGTTTCTGGGATAATGGTGTTGTGAGCCATGACCAGCCTTTCAAAGCACTTCATGGCTACAGATGTGAGTGCTATGGTTCGGTAGTAATTTAGGCTGGTTACCTTAGCGTTCTTGGGCACAGGCACTATGGTTGTCTGCTTAAAACATGTTGGTATTACAGACTCGGACAGGGAGAGCTTGAAAATATTAGTGAAGACACTTGCCAGTTGGTCAGCGCATGCTCGCAGTACACGTCCTGGTAATCCGTCTGGCCCCGTGGCCTTGTGAATGTTGACCTGTTTAAAGGTCTTACTCACATCGGCTGCGGAGAGTGTGATCACATAGTCTTCTGGAACATTGACACTCTCATGCATGTTTTAGTGTTATTTGCCTCGAAGCGAGCATCAAAATAGTTTAACTCGTCTGATAGGCTCGTGTCGCTGGGCAGCTCTTGGCTGTGCTTCCCTTGGTAGTCTGTAATAGTTTGCAAGCCCTGCCACATCCGACGAGCGTCAGAGCCGGTGTAGTATGATTCGATCTTAGTCCTGTATTGATGCTTTTGCCTTTGCCTGTTTGATGGTTTGTCGGAGGGCATAGTCTAATTTCTTATAAGCTTCCGGGTTAGAGTCCCGCTCCTTGAAAGCGGCAGCTCTAGCCTTTAGCTCAGTGCGGATGTTGCCTGTAATCCATGGCTTCTGGTTGGGGTAAGTACGTACGGTCACTGTGGGGACGTCGTCGTCGATGCCCTTATTGATGAAGCCAAAGACTGATGTGGTGTACTCCTCAATGTCATCGGAGGAATCCCGGAACATATTCCAGTCTGTGCTAACAAAACAGCATCTGCTTCATCTG